>NC_134784.1:11574438-11601938 GCF_046742065.1 Oratosquilla oratoria
ACACACACACACACACACACACACACACACACACACACACACACACACACACACACACTGGTCCTTGAAGCTTGAAAACGTTTGGTCACAATAAGAGAGGGGATTAGCCCTTATAAATTCATGTATGGTATCGCCCCCCCCCCCCGGCTTTATACCATGTGCTAATCATTTACTCTGTGACAATCTCCTCTACCACAATCGTATGCCCCCCAACAGCCCCCTGGGGGCGGGGCGTGTGTGTGGCACCCTATATAAGAATGAATTGCGATCTCATTCTGTCCGTGCCCGTAAGGTTCCTGTAAGGAGAAGAACATCGCCTACAGCCCCCCCCCCCCATTGGAGTACATTTGAAAGGTCAGTCGATATAGTGTAATTGTGGGATTCTTAACCCGCCTTTCGTCGTGTATACCATACCTATGTTTTGCTGTTCTTCAGCCTCGTGGAGAGACAACTTTGTGTACCGGGTGGCTACAAGAAATGAAAGACAAATAGTGGGAAGTACACTGTAATCACTGATACCATTGACAACTAATGCGTGTAAATACAAAGAGAGCTGGCTCCGAACTGACGCCAAGCTGCCAATTCGCGCGAAAAGACGTGCATCGCATTTGCGATATCCAATGTAATTACAAATATACACATTGATTACACATAATTACAATAAATGATAAAACAACAAACAACAAAACATATGACAATTTTATAAAGAGGGGGAAACATATAATTCCCCAAATAAGCAACACACAAGTACAATGTACAATAATGGTATGATATACAACATACCACGCTAACACATCGCTCGGCCAGCACCACTCGTTGACCCACCGAGCAAACAAGAAAAAGACTGACCGAGGCAAGGAGAATCCAAAATACACAAGGACAAACCACACACACACCACATATGCAAAAGTGGCAGACAAAAGTGTGGGAAAATGGATACAATAGCACACCCAATACATTAAATAAACACATACATAATTAATTACTTAAAGACAATACATACAAACACATAAAGGAACATAAGACTGGCGCCAGTTAACAAAAATACAAATACAGCAATTGCCGGACGTCCGAGACATGATAGTTAATATCTAAACACGACAAAATACAAAACAAAACAGTACACTTAAGAGCTAAACAATAGCTACACATTATAACCAAGAAAGGGATACAAAAAAAAAAAAAAAAAAGGTAAACATCACAAAGAATACATAACAATACACAATGAAAGTTTAGGTAATTACAGGACCCCTTGAGGGGTAGATAATTACAGGACCCCCTTGAGGGGTAGATAAACAAGGCATAGTTCTTACAGTGGGCCCTGGAGGAGGCCGGGTAAAGGCAGGGATAGGCACTTGAGTCTTCTTGAGCCTATCAGAGTGTGAAATCTCGCCAAGGCCTGTAGAAGGGTAAAAAATCCTGAACTTGTTAGGGTGTAGGCGTTCAGTCACCAAAAGGGGGCCCTCAAATTTACAATTGAATTTCGACTGGCGATCAAGCATGCTTTTGAAGACATGATCACCAACACCGATGGTCACAGGTTTTGCACGAGCATGTTGTTGTTTCAACATGTCGGCCTTTGAAACATCCAGTTTATCTCTTACAGAATTATAAATGGCATGCATCACATGACTCTGGATTTTACTATAGTCATCTAAATTGTAGAGGGGACGAGCAGGGCTGTCAAGCACATCATATGGGAGCCGTTTCTCAACTCCAAAGATAACATAATGAGGCGTTTTGCCCGTAGAAACAATGGTGCTATTGATACAAGCACTGACATGGGGAAGCCAATCCTCCCAAGACTCATGAAAATTACTAGCAAGGTGACGTAGGATCTCTAAAATTTTCCTGTTCGTCCTCTCCACAAGACCATTGGACGCCGGATGATAAGTAGTCACGAACGTCTGTTTGATGCCGTAACGTTCGCAAATACCTGCCAAAACCTCGTTCCTAAATTCCGTCCCATTATCACTAAGGAGCACCGAAGGAGTGGTGTATGGACACAACACATGGGAAACTAAAGCATGTGCTAACTGGTGCAGATTTGTTACGTAAGGGAGCTAAGACTACAAAACGACTAAAGTGGTCCACACACACAAGGACATACACAGAGCCTTGAGTGCTACGAGGCAGTTGCAAAAGGTCTATAGCCACAGTCTGAAAAGGGCGAGGAGTAGGATACTCTAAAATGGGAGCAGTGCTCGTAGAACCTTTGTTCTGGGCACAAGAACTATACCGGGCTACATGAGAGGTAATGTCTAGTCGCATTTTAGGCCAATAATACTTCTTCCGTGCCATAGCCAGAGTCTTGTCACGACCTGGGTGACCAGCCTGAGGGGCACCATGAGCAAGGGACAAAACAACGGGAACTAGAGACTCAGGGATCACTAGCTGTGCCACATCTTGCTCAAACACTTCCACATTACGAATGAGAACCTTGTCCTGTAGGGAAAATTGGGACAGAGGTACTGGTAAAGCTGGTAAGGTGGAATCATCACCAGACTCCAAAGCATAAATTACTGCAGACCAAACAGGGTCTTCACGCTGAGCTTTGGCCAGATCTTGCAGGGAAAAGTTATGAATCACTGTAACAGAAGCAACAGGGATATTGCGTGAAAGTGCATCAGCAACGTGGTTCGCACGCCCCGGGATATGTTTAAGGGTTGGATTGAATTCCTCAGGCTAGACGGCTTGAAAGATTTTTGCCCTTGAAAAGCTGAGTGACAGCAGTGTGGTCCGTGTAGACTGTAATAGGATATCCAAAAATTATATCACGGAAATGCTTTAAAGCCCACACCACTGCCAGGGCCTCTAAATGAGTAACAGAGTAACGGGACTCAGGCTTATTAAGAATGCGACTAGCATATGCAATTACATGAGGTCTACGCCCGTCTACTTGTTGCATGAGTACGGCTCCAATGCCTGTACCAGAAGCATCTGTACAAATTGTAAAGGGAAGACTGTAATCAGTGAAGGCCAACACAGGCGCTGCAGTAAGAGCAAGCTTCAAAGAATCAAAACTATTCTGATGAACATCACACCACTGGACGGAAGAGTCCTTCTTGAGAAGGCGAGTGAGAGGAGAAGCAATTGAAGCAAAATCTTTAATGAATGCACGATAGTATCCTGCAAGTCCAAGGAAGGAATATACATGTTCAACTGTCTTCGGTTTAGGGAAGTCTCTCACCGCCTTGATTTTATCACCTGTGGTGTGGATACCATGTTTGTCTACAACATGACCTAGGAATTGGATACTAGACTTGAAAAAGGAACACTTGGGTAAGTTGAGTTTCAACCCAGCTTCAGCAAAACGTTGCAAGACCATGGACAACTTAGTAAAGTGGCTTTCCACATCTTTGGAAACTAAAATCAAATCATCCAGTAAACAAAAAGTCCATCTCCAACTAAGCCATGAAAAATGGAGTTAACTAAGCGCTGGCAAGTCAAAGGAGCATTCCGCAAACCCATGGGGCAACGAAGCCATTCATAGTGCCCACTGGGATTCGAGAAGGCCGTGACTTTACGAGACTTCTCCAGGGGTATCTGCCAAAAACCTGCTTTTAAATCTAAGCTGGTGAACACCGTATTACCAGTGCCAATGGACTGAAGAAGCTCGCTTAAGAGAGGCTGAGGATAATGGTCTGGTTAACTCTCCTGTAATCAACAACAGGACGAAAAGATCCATCTTTCTTAGGCACCAGGAGAAGAGGCGAGTTCCACTCTGGGAGGGACTCCTGTACAACACCTTCACGCAATAAATCGTCAACCAAGGACTGGGGTATAAGCCGACGAGAGTGAGGTAGCCTGTAAGAGGGGACGTAAACAGGACGAGTACTTGGCTGAAGATCAATTCTATGAACCACACGGTCCGTAACCCCTAACGGATTCACCTGGTAAAGCCAAAGCCTGACGGTGAGTAACTAACAGGTCAAGGAGACGAGGCGCCTCTTCAGGAAAATCAATCTCGCCTACAAATGTGGCAAACTCAGAAGCTAAGTGAATAGGGTCACGTGTTGGAGGAGACTGAAGTATAGAAGCTGCTATAATAGGCGAGTCCTGGAAAGTAGCAACGTGTACCACCTCAAAGGAGCCTAAGTGACTGCCAGGAGAGAGAGGAATAGGAACACCCGTGACGTTGGTTACCATCGCAGTGGTGATATGATCCTCGCGAACAGTGGAGAGAGTTCCTTCTAGTGCAAGCCGACGAATACGAATAGAGTCAGGCAAAGAGAGAACGTCAGACCCTATCGGGACACCTGAAACGCGCACCGGAACTCGAACAGAAGTTGAAGGTTCAATAAGATGCTCTCCTATAACAACAGCAGCACAATGAGAAACAGGGTTAGAGCGCTTAGAAGTTGGTACAGGCACATGTGCGGACTGATCAAGCACAGTAGAATCACAAACAGAAACTGGCCTATCCGATGCAGAGATATCACAATTGCAGAAAGTCACTACACGGCGACTAGGAGAAATATCTATGCCATGAGCTGTAAGAGCATCAATACCCAAGAGACAATCACACTGAAGGTCAATGCCAGAGACAACAACAAAAGTGACATTGAAGACTGTAGCATGCGAGGGAAACTGTAAGGGAAGACAAACAGACCCAAGAACAGACAAGGGAGAACCTTGCACAGAATGCAAATTATTACAAAAGGGAGATAAAGGGAGAATGTACAATTCCCGTAGAGCAAAATAAGCCTTTCTACTTATGAGACTACATTCTGCACCAGTATCTATAGTAACTGAAAGATGTGTATCCCTCGTAAGAACTTGAAAGGTTAATATTTGAGAAAACTCAACAGCTACCAAGGGGATGATTTGAGACCGAACATTGCTGGTCAAACCTTTGGGTTATGAAACACGCGCTGGTGAAAATGGGATTGCCGAGGCTGATGAGAAGTCTCATCCCTAAGTTTCAAAACCTTGAAACACTGATCAGTAGAGTGTTTACAATGACCATGGATAAGACAGTAACTGAGGGTAACCTGGGGTTCTACTCTAGAAGGGTCATGTGGAACATGAGAAGAAACATTAGATACACTCCTGCGAACAGGGGACTGTCTTGATCTATGTACCTGGCGCCGACGGCGATAACAAAAATTACTCAAGTGACCAGACTTGTTACAAAAGTTACATAACAGGGGAGGTGGTGTAACTGTAGATTGAGGAGAGCTATGACTAGGATATGTAGACCGAGAGGGCTGAGGAGAACAAGGAACATCGGTATGTTGAAGAGCATTGCCAATACACAAGGAATTAGAAGGCACGTCCCCTAGTTTATAGGAAAGCCTTGTCGCAAAAGACAATAGAGTCTCATCAGTCGTATACTTGAGAGAAGATGCAGCTCTTCTCTCAGAAGGCACAAAAAAAAAAAAAAAAGAATATACATAAAAAATTCCAAAATAAGACGAAATCTATCTAAAGTGATATTGCCATTATCTACCCAATCTGAATGTGAAAGTGACTCTAAAGCATCAACAACAATTATACTGGCCTGAGCTTGCGCCCGTCTATAATCAAGAGTGCCCAGTTGGGATACGAGAGTATCAGCCAGTTTGAAACACCAATGGAACGAACCACCACCAGGGGTATCTGAAAAAAGTTTAATGAAGTTAGACCTAAAGATGTCATAATTATAATCCAGAGATTTGTGATCTAGACACGACGCAGAAAGTAACTCCAATGCCAGAGAATTTGGCACAAGCTGGGACCTCACAAAGGCGATCTTTTCAGGCCCCGTCGAAACGGAGTGCACAATTGAGTCCTCACATTGGCGGATAAAATCAATCGCCTTATAATGGGGATCTTGACCAGAGAATTTCATAACCGACGGTTCTTGATGCAATAATGTCAATGTGTGAGCCATTGTCTCAGATGAGTTTTTTGAACTGATAAACGAAGGCATCTTTGACACAGACATGATAGGATTTGACAACCGGAACCCACTGCGTAATAACGTACAGCATTAATAGAAAACACTGACACTGAGCAAGAAATAATGTAAATATAACACACTTGCACAAAGCATGAAATAATGTAAAAAAAATAATAATAATAATATAGAGAAATCACATGGACATGGGACACGAACGTAAGATAATGATATAATTCACACAAACAGAAGCATTGAAACACAGAAACAATGCAATACATATAGCAATAATGAAGAAAAAATTATATTAAGACCGTAATTAGCAAAAATTACGTAAAAAAATATGCACTGATGCGTAAGTATACGCAAGACGTCACTGGCGAAAGAAAATCTAAACACTGAGGGGTAACATTTCAAAAAGTAAACAACTAGTAACGTCATAAAAATGGCCGCCCAAGGCACGACCGGTAAATATGAAATATGTATATACAACAATATGTCCATAAAATCTCAAAAAGGACAATAAAGGTATGCCTAAGGCAAGGAAATATACAATACTGGTAAGTAACGAAAATGACTAATGTCTTCGGACGCGATGTATGAGCCAGCGTGGTAAACATGTACCGGCAGGGACGCCGACCAAGGCTTCATGCAATCCAAGCACGAATCCGTCCTCATCCAATCACCAATTCAAACTGCAATCCACACAGCAACCATAAAAGAGCGTCCCGCAAAAGCAGACGGCGATATCAGTCCAAAAGAAGGCCGAACACGAAGATTCTCGGGGGAAACGTCTCCCAATAAAATCGCATGGCGCTCTATGCAACCACAATGCTCCTGAACACCGCCTTTTAAATAAAAAGTCACTGGTCCAAAGTGAGAAAGCACTACTACTTCTTCCAAATAAGCAAATCCTGTAGCCTGTGAAATGAAAATGGGAGAAAAGAACGGACATAGACATGCAACTATTATGACCGGCTATAGTCCAGCGCTGCAATTTAAAGTCTTCTGAACGTTCACAAAAAAAAAAAAAAACGAAAAATTGTTTTTACGCTACCACCAAAATGTACCGGGTGGCTACAAGAAATGAAAGTCAAATAGTGGGAAGTACACTGTAATCACTGATACCACTGACAACTAAGAGAGCTGGCTCCGAACTGACGCCAATCTGCCAATTCGCGCGAAAAGACGTGCATCGTATTTGCGATATCCAATATAATTACAAATATACACAATGGCTACACATAATTACAATAAATAATAAAACAACAAACAACAAAACATATGACAATTTTATAAAGAGGGGGAAACATATAATTCCCCAAATAAGCAACACACAAGTACAATGTACAATAATAATGGTATGATATACAACATACCACGCTAACACATTTGCAACTAAATTGAATCGTCTGCCACCCTGTAACCACCACTAGTTCTCGGTTTGCCCCCCTCCCCCACACCCACTTGGACAATTAGTGTGCCCCCCTCTCCCAGGTTGAGGATCAATAATTTGAATAATCAAATATTAGAAAAATCGTTACAATATGCAGTTGAGAATCCCAACAAGCAAGACATCTTGTTTTATTCTGTCAAAGTCAAGTTATTTGATTCAATTGAGAGGCATCCCTCCATCCTGATGAAATACGTTGTGGATTTTGTCGTAGCTGACCCCAGGTCTTTTAATTCAGTAAAGGAAATAAAGCAGCATGATGGATCAGACGTGATTAGACACACTGCAGCAGCCACAAGGTTAAAACAAGACATTAAACTTGGATCACCTGAAACAAGAAGTCGAATACACAGAAAAATTGTATATAAAATCACAAACAATTTAATTGATATAAACAAAGAAACTTTACACCCAGCAAATACACGAACAACTAGAGGCAGTCACAAATTAGAATACCACACATACCAAACAAGCACCAACATATTTAAGTGATACCCCCCCCCGCAGCATCCAAGAGTGGAATCATCTTCCATCTCACTTTTATAAATAGGATCACCCAACACTAATCTTGACCCTAATATTGATTCCACCCTTAACCCCTTATCCTAACCCCATTCCTGGTCCAAATCCTGTTCCTAACCCTTAATTTCTCCGCTCAGCGCCCGCAAACTATCCCGCCCGGTAGCGGTCCTCTCCGGGTTTCTTTAACGAAAGAAAAAAGGATGACCCTCAGTCTCTGTGTGTGTGTGTATTCCATGACTGAAGACGTTAAGACCACTTTTATTAATACCTTGATAATTTTGTTTATCGGAAGGGTAACTAGTAAATGGAAGAGATTAAGATTACATGTAGTTGAGTAAAAGAGGCCTCATTGTATGGCAACACTTCAACGGTAACTATAACGTGCAAACCTATTGAAGATAAATAAAAAACAAATGAAACAGCAACTGCGTGCGCAAGCGAAACAGAGAATGACGTCATGTCCGCAAGGACTTTCAAAATCGCCCGAAAAAACTTGCATAATTTTGCTAACCGTTTCCTGGATGTTCGTGAATTAGATGCATACCACAGCCATGACATATCGGGGAATTCGAGAAGAATATCCTGTCGCACTTTCTGTGAAGACTAAGATACAAAATTAGCCCTTGAGAATATTCCTCAGGTACATCGTATTTACCTGTTAAGAAAACAATGCGAGAAAGCAAGCCAGGTGTTATCTACTCAGTTCTATAGGAACACTTGTCCCAATTATTTCGCCAGACATTGGACTCCTTAATAGGAAATTATGTTACAGATATCTTGTTTGCGTAACTCCTGGGTGGTTCGTGTGTTGGTAGTGTACTTCGTGTGTTGGTAGTGTACTTCGTGTGTTGGTAGTGTACTTCGTGCGTGGCGGAAGGGGTGGGATGGTGTTGGTGAGGGGTCAGCCCTGACCTGACTGCAAAAATATTGCTTTCACCCTGCCACGTCGCACTTGCGTTGTATATATATTTTTAATAATTCATATATTTAGTTCCCCGAGTCCATTTCATAAGAAGAGGATCTTGTTTTCATTTACTGGCACGTCGCACAGCACACTGATGTAGATATATATTTTTAACAGTCCATATTATTTTTCGCTCATCAAATCCATATATTACTTGACAGCAATACATAAGAAGAGGATCTTGTTTTCACCTACTGCTCACTGGTGTTGTAAATATATTTTAATAATTCATATTATTTTTTGCTCCCCAAATCCACTTATTCCTTGATAGCAATACATAAGATGATCTTGTTTTCACCTACCGGCGCGTCCCACGGCTCACTGATGTTGTAAATATATTTTTTAACAGTTCATATTTGTCGCTCCTCAAATCCGTGTGCTACTCGAGGTGATATGATGTTTTTATTTAGATGAGACTGAACTAAACTTAACTCACCCCAGTCACTTATATTCAAATTATGATATGCAGATAGCTTATACTCAGTTTTCTGTCACTTAGCATGTCATAACTTTTCATATTTCTACGTACAGAAACAATGGTTTCCCATCTTAGCTTATGTTCTTGATGTTTGTACTAAAATTATTTAGGTAGATTATTTAGGTAAAAACGAAGGTAAATCACTAAGGTAAACACTTGGTAAGTTACTTAGGTAAACAATTATCTTTTTCAGCCTACCTACCTACCTACAAAGCAATGCTCCACCGCCCTGACTCGATTTTTAAGGGGAACTGCCCTCTTAATAGGCAGTGGGGTGCACGATAATAATGGCACAGGTAAAAATGGCTCGGTAAAAACGGCACAAGTAAAAATGGCACATGAAAAAATAGGTAAAAATGGCACAAGTGAAAACCAGTTTTGAATAAAATATAATTTATTCATATATCACATATAACCTTTTATTTACATTTATTATATTGGTAAAAAAAAGAAAACTGTTTTACCTCCATTTTATAGGTTTATACGTTTAAATTTTATGAAAAACAATTATAGTAAAATGAAATATGTTTAGACATGAGAACACCGTTTTGATAACTAGAATCTTATGTTGTGACCAAGTCCACGTAACACTTGATCAAGGTTTTTCCTTCCTTCTGTGTAGTCTTTGCATAAATTCTTTAGTCTTTGTTGTAGGTCGACATATACTCTCTTTGTTTTTTTCCTGGTTGGTTCACCAACTGAGTTTCTTGCTATCACTGCATTCACAACAGCTGCTTCATTCTTAATTGTTCTTATAAGTTTCCAGATAGATGGGTGCTGGTAGCCTTACCTTACCTTACCGTCGTGCCATATCCTCTTGGACTTCGGCAACCATGGAGCGCCACCGTTCACGGTCCCTAGTTACTTGTACCATCTGTGCTGGTTTGAGTTGTTTTCCCGTCGCCCTCATCAGCCCGTCCATATACTTCTCCCTCTGCTTTCCTCTTGCTCCCCTTCCCTCCACCATTCCCGTCATCACCACCTCTTCCAACCCTTCCTGGTAGCCTACAAGATGATAAAACTTGTTTTTCTAGCCTTCACATAGGTTGTTGGTTCTTGGACAGTCATTCATGGTAGTTTGATGTACGTTCCAAAGTTCTGGAGGAAATCTTGCTGGAATACGCCGAAGGTTTACTGCTGGAATGCCTGACTGGAAGTTCAGTCTTCTTCTCTGAACATATGTACCAGAAACATAAGTTTGGTCGAAGTATTCTAGCAGGGGAGCTGCTTCATCAGGACATCTAGCCTTGAGTAACTGCATTCCCGCTGGAACATCTTCAACTGGTATAAATGCCAATGAGTCGATCTGTCCACAGACATGACGAAAGTTTTCACTCTCTTTGTAGTGGGTGGTGAGGCCAAGGTCCTGTATTTTTCTCCGGGTACTCTTGAGTCAGGTGGTAGAAACAACCTTGTGTGCGTGTTTCCGGTCCAAAAACATTGCTGATAACTTGGATGATCGCCTGCTCGAAGTCAACAATTATGACTGTTGGGTCTGGGTAGAGCTCAATCTCGTGGCAGTGATCCATGATTGCTTGTAGCAGGGTTTCATATGTATCTTGTGTTTTAGTCTGCAGACAAGCAAAAACAGCAGAAACTGCAGTATTACCAATTGGGACGCGTATTACATAAAGCTGTAGAAATCCTAGTGGAGCCGTTGCATAATTGCCATCCATCAGCCATGTTTCGTATACATGTATCCTTGGAAGCAAATCTTCTCTTTTCCTTTGTTACTCACTATGACTCAGTGGTGTGTAGTGAACCAGGAGTAAGGTATTTATTTTGTTAAGGAACCACTGGGAGAGCTTGAAGTACTTTCCAAAGTTCATCAAGCTGTTCCAATGAATTTCCCAAAGTGCATCGAGCTGAAAGAAATCTTGCTTGTTACAGGTATATGATATATTATTTATTTTATTATTTTACGAAAAAATATTAATTTTTTTTTCTAAACACTGCCATTTTTTCACAAAAAATTCACTTGTGCCATTTTTACCTATTTTTCCACTTGTGCCATTTTTACCTGTGCCGTTTTTACCTGTGCCGTTTTTACCGTGCCAATTTTACCTGTGCCATTATTACCTAAATTCAGGCAGTGGATATGATTAGCCTTAACCGTGTTGTCTCTATTGCAATTGGTGACCGGACGTTTGGGCCACGGAATGAAATATCATATGTTTGCATTATTATTCTGTGGATTCATTAATGTGTGTGTGTGCGTGTGTGTGTGTGTGTGTGTGTGCGTGCGTGCGTGCATGCGTGCGTGTGTGTGTTGTCCCCTCAACTGAATAAACTCGACTGGAACAAACCAGAATAAAAATTTGAAAGTATGGCATCTTGTCGCATGGTCCAACTCGCCCGATTACTAACTAGCCGCAGCAACTTACCAACACGCCCGCTGTCAATACAAATTGCACATCACATTGGATTCAGTCTTCTACCATCAACAAAACGCTGGGCCGGCCCAGGCCTCTCATCTTTACTTTGTCCTTGGAAGAATTGAATTAATGGCAAAATCACAGTGGATAATACCCCAGGGGACAAAATCCCAGTCCCTAATGTATAAAGTGGACAAAATCTCAGTCTAAAACATTTCAACTGGGATATATAAGGCAGGGTTATGCTTGTTTTGTCATAATACACCATGGAAGCCATCAAGAGTAACAAGGGCGGGCTGAAAGTGTGCCTTAAAGGATATCTCTACATCAGAAAAATCAAGACCTAGAACACCATCTGCTGGGAGTGTGCCAACCGTGCTTCATTTTCTTGCAAAGGAGCAATGAGTACAGACCATGATATAACAGTGTCACCGAGTTTCAAAGAGCACAACCATGATCAAAACCAAGTACACGTTGCAGTAGCCAAACTACGCAACCAAATTAAAGGGAAAAAAAAAGAAAAAAAAAAAACAGATCCTTGCAGACGCCATAATAGGATTCCCTGACGAAGTCCGTGCAAGAGCTGAAAAGCCCGAAACCATCCGCCGTGGTACCGGACGAATGAAGCAAGGTATTCGGCCCAAACACCCAGAGCCACATGCAGCACTTCATATTGATGGAGAGTGGGCTACCACAGGTGGTGACGATCCGAAACAGTGTCTGATTCATGACAGCGGCAGCAACAGTGGTAACAACCGGATCATCATCTTTGCCTCTGAAGCAGGACTTCGTTTGGTTTCAAGAAGCAGCCAGTGGCACATGGATGGTAACTTTACCATGACACCAAACATCTTTAGACAAGTTTATGTCATTCGGATCCCACTCGGAAACTCCTCAGTATCCTGTATGTATGCACTTCTTCCAGGGAAAACAGAGTCCATCTATGAAGAGATGCTTCAAGCTGTGATCACCCAATGTGAACGCCTTGGCTGCTACCCAGATCCAACCACCATCATCACAGACTTCGAACAAGCAACGATCAAGGCTGTAAGCAGTGTATTTGGGGAACACGTGGCAGTTCAAGGTTGCTTCTACCATCTAACGCAAAGTACATGGCGCAAGATCCAAGATTTGGGACTTGTCCCACTGTACAGATCTGATGAAGCCATCAAGGAGTTCTGTGGTATGCTGGATGGACTTGCTCTACTGCCCCTGGATGATGTTGCTGCTGGTATGGATTACCTCAAGAACAACACACCTGAAGGACTGGAGGACCTTGTCACATACTTTGATTCACCCTACGTCTCAGGAACGTTCCGGCGTGTTCAGCAACCAGCTGCAAATCCAAATGACCCATTGCCACCTATCCGTCTACGTCGCCGTCTTCCCCCCCCCCCCCTCCACCAATATGGAACGTCTTTTGAGTCCATTATCAACCGAGGAGACCGAAGAACCAACAACATCATCTATGAGGGCGGGAATAACTCCTTCCGTGCACTCGTTGGTCATCAACACCCAAACACTTGGACTATCATTAAAGCCTTCCGACAGGATGAGGCACTTGCTGCCACTACAATGCTACAAGACCAGACTGGAGAACAACCTCGTAAGAGATGTCGTCGAGCACAGACGACCTTTAAAGAACACCTTATTAACCCCTGTGCAGACCGTCAGTCAGAATCTAAGAGTGTGGAGGAATTTGTTGGTGCTTGCATTAGATTGGAAAAAAAGTGTACATGTTTATGCCACATGTCTGCGATAAAATGTAACATAAAGTGTAACAACCTTGTATATTGTTTGTATATCATTGATTGTGAACAATAAAATTTCTTATTATATATGAGACTGGGTTTTTGTCCACCTATAAGATAAGAGGCTGATATTTTGTCCTTGTACCGGAGGAATTAGGCCTATGTCAGTTTGATTCCTCGGACCAAGGTCTGTCATTTGATATGAATTTGAATTGGCGCGAATGGTATCGACAGCTGACGAGTTGGATCTGTTCCTGCCGGAGGGGTCCCTGGTGACAGTAGGAACTCTCACTGTAACAAAAAGGCTGCGAACAATTGCTCACCAGACAAGTGAAAAATAGGACACTTGCTCAGTTAGCAAATGCATAACTGTATAAATCACATCAATAATACATATATCCTACACTCATAACGAAAGGACAGAAGCCTTGTGGTTGGGTTTTCCAATAGGGAGCTCTCGTCCCGCGCGCAGACATTTGGACATTTGTTTCTACAAATCTAGGGCGTTTTGGCCCTACCCCAAGAAGATTTTGTTGATCACACTCTCAAGACGTTATAACCACAGCTTTAGGACATTTTGACCACACCACAAAGGCATTATAGCCATAACCTTGGTGCGATTGGCCCACAAGGACATTTGATCTACAAGGCTAGGGTGTTAGGGCACAGCATATATTACGTTTTGGTTATAACCGTAGGAAGTTATGTTGATCACAATCTTATGACGTTTTGTACGTAATCCTAGGAAGTTTTATTGACCATAATTTCATGGCGTTTTGACCCAGAGCTTTAGAACATTTTGACCACAACACAAGGACTTTTTTACCACAGCATAAGGTCATTTTAACTACAATCCTAAGACGTTTTGATAAGAACTCGAGGACAGTTCGAAGACAGGCGACACCCTGCCCAATGTCATGGGAAGAGAATTCCATCAACAGTATTTCCTGGTGTCAGGCTGACGAGATAACCATGGGAAGATTGCGCACGTGTGTTGGGATGGGGGTGGGGAGGTAAAATATATGAAGGCACAGGTGAAGAAATGACCTGCTTTTGATTTTGTGAAATTGAGCGGGTTTTCTTTTCCATTGAACCTTTTTTTTTATATGGCTTCAATCTTTATTTTTTTTTCAAAGAAGGGGTTGGTCACGTCACACTCTTAAACGATATTGCAGACTCTCCGTAGGATCAAGTGATCACGAAGGGCCTTAAGGACCCACGATATATATTAATGAGTAGGTGCTATGCCGGGTTAAGGTTTGCCCTCCATTAGTAATTGCGAATGAATATTGCGTACGAAGGGCAAAGGTGACTGCTCTAATATACAGCGACTTATGACGTGTGCTCACAGCCTTTTCATAGGTTCGTTTCACTTTTATCGACTTTTCGCCGTGCGTTGTCCATGTTACGACGTGATCTCAAATAATCATTGACGCTTTCACACGTAGTCGCGACTTGTGAAAGCATCCATGGACACATGATAATTTGAGAGCACGGCGTCGTGTCGCGGACGGCGAAAAGTCGATGCGTTTGAAAAGAGCCTCAGTGATTACAAATGGACGCTGTTTAGAGTTATTCCTATACTTGAGAATACTTGGTTTTGTCAACATTTTAGCTGCGTACTCAAAGATATTGGGGAGTGCGCGCATGTCCAAGTGTTTAGTTGGCCGATACGCTGCAACCAACTCCCGTTTGAATAGTTGGTCAGTGCGCTTATGCAACCATTAACTGATTCTTGGCTGTTTTCACATCGGGACGTTTTGAGGCAAGGACATGTTGGTCACAGCCCGAGGTCATTTTGGTCTCATCCTAAGGACGTTTGGACCAAAGACAAACGTAACATGGTGCGAACGTGTCCTTATGAAAATCGATGCGGATAAGGTTTGGATAATTAAAAGAAATTATGCGTTACAAACCAGTCTTGTTTTTATATAAAAAGACCGAAAAAGTAATCGGACCGATATACAAGAAAAAGTAATGAAGGGTGTGAGATGATCGTGGATTAAAAATATATTGTGATTAATAATATAATCGTCACTGATAAATCATAAACAAACTTTCATTGGCCAAAAGATACCCAATCAACAGAAAAATTGGCTGAGCCCAACGTACCTCAGGCTCGTTTCACACATATCGACTTTTCGCCGTGCGCCGTCCACGACACGACGTCGTGCTCTCAGTCAACATGGGTGTTTATGGACCTTTTCACACGTGGTCGTGACCTGCAAGATCGTCCATAGACACTCACGGTTATTTGAGAGCACGGGGTCGTGTCATGGACGGCGCACTGCGAAAGGTCAAGACAAGCAAGGCAGAGGTTCTGTCCTGCGACCGGTGATTTTATTCACATTAGAAGCTGGGGCTCCTGTCGTTAGTATTATCTTCCTCGGGGACACCTTTTGTGGGTCTAGAATAACACTGGATCCCTTATATGCGTCTAGAATAACATTGGGCCACTTGTGCACGCCTAGAATAACACTGGACCCCTTGTATAGGCCTAGAATAAAATCGGATCCTTAATATGCGTCTACTGTATATCAACATTGAACCCCTAATATGTGTCTATATGAACATATGAACATTGGGCCCCTAATATGCGTCTATATGAACATATGAACATTGGGCCCCTAATATGCGTCTATATCAACATTGGCCCCCCGGTAAACGTCTGGACCCCAAGTATTTGTTTAGTTTAAGATTGGAACCCTAGTATGCTCCAAGATGAACACTGGACCCCTAGTATGCTCCAAGATCAACATTGAGCCCCTAGTATGCGCCAAGAAGACCTAGGACCAGATGTGGGAGATCCCGTAAGGAGAAAACTAGTTAGTCAGAGGGGGAAAAACTGTCTTCTTTGCCCAAACCACAATGATAAGGTTAATAGTGATTTAGCTTGGCGAAACACGACACCACCATGGGGGAAGGTAATTGAATAATTTTCCTGAAATTTTCCTGAAATTTCAATAATGTTAATTGTGTGTGTGTGTGTGTGTGTGTGTGTGTGTGTGTGTGTATGATTCATCATGGTCTTAGATCACGTGTTGGACTCGTGATTGACAGCTATTTCCCTCCCGGAAGAGAGCTAAGAGGTTATATCCGATCTGTGGGTAATAACCTTACACGCACACACACCCCGAACTCCCCGCCCATAAGAGTTGAAGTAACGACTCACAGCGCAGCGATATCGAAATTATTTCAGCCCTGGGCGGGATTCAAACCAGGACCGCCGTATTGGCGGGCGCGATCGCTACCACTGCGCCATGCGAGAGAGTGTGTTTGTTTGTTTGTTTGTTTGTGTGGCGTCCTCCAGAACACGTGATCTAGTCCCACAGGTGTACCTTTGTTTTTTCCCTCCTCATGTAGGGTAGCCTCTCTTGCCCTAGTAGGGGTGAAGTTTGGGTGGGTCAGGAAATATTTTCAGGACATATGAGACATTCACCAATTTTACTGGTTTCGAGTTACGTACGGATACAGATAGAAGAGGCTTATTATGCCTTTCACGATCCGTGCTCAACTCGAAACCAGTTAAAGTGGCGGGAATGCCCCTCTGTTTCTGGACGCCTCATATGACATTTGTATCTTAATTTCTAAGTTTCTTATTTTTTAATATAAATCAAACACTTCAAGTGAATCATGCATGTAGATCACATTCTTAAATGTAGATCACACGCTGAAGTAGCACCATGTTTCTTTTACCTTGCCTGTTAATCAGCTCAAGATAGAAACTGGGCCACGAACTTTAGCCTGCACTGGGATCAGGTCCAGCAATTACTAACCCAACGTCTGCACAGTGACATATATAATGGATCTGCACATAGACACACATAACGAGTTTATCAAAAGAAACACCATGTGAGGACGGAGCCTTAATTAGTACGACTTTTTCGCTTGTTACAACTTTAACAAAGTACTTGATCAAGCTGTAACTAGCGAAACGTCGTACTAATAAACAGTCCATGATCACGTGGTGTTTCTTTTGATAGACTTGTCGCCAACTGCCAATTAGATACATCTAATAGATCTGCCATCACTGAAAGATCGAAAAGTAATGGTTATGGACTCGCCAGAAAAGGCCACTCGCTCGCGCGGGATTAGTGTTTGTGGGAGGGGAAGAGAAGTCTGTAGGGAAATGAAAAGATAGTCGTGCATAAAAGGGGGCTCTTGCCACTTGACGCCTTTTAGAGATATTAGGGTATGTGCCGTGGCTTAGGAGGCATGGGCAGGAGACTTTGGAGTTCGAGGCCTGCATCAGTATTTAGGGAAAGATTACTGTCTTTAGGTCGCTAAAGGGAAGAAACTATATTACTGAAGCGATTTCTTGATTAGTAATAGGAAGATTTTAAGAGGTAATAGTAATAGATTAAGAAAGATTACATGTCTAAAGAATGTGAAGAAATAGTCTTCTATATAGATGCATAAACACTTGGAATAGCTTAGGTGATGTAGCTCAAGCTGGAGCAATACATGAATTCAAATCTAAATATGACAGTTGGAAATTAAGGATATGCAACAAATTGGAACCACGCATCAATTTGAAGCTAGGTATGAAAAACTGGAGAGTAGGTGACGGGACTTCACGAACGTTGCTCCTTTCCTGTGTACCACAGTGAAGCAAATACACACACTTCACTTAATTTTGGAATCACAGCAGGTGGCGGCCAAGATTTGTCCAGTATCTCTTGACTTCACCTGACCTGCAGTTACTTAAACAGCACCGACTTAAAAATAATTGAAGTGTCATAGAACAAATCGTTCATAACAGCGACGTAATTCAAACAATCCCAGCACCACATGAGCTTTAAACTCGGATCCATCTGGACGTGTGACCCGAGCGTTACCACTCCACCACTCAGAATTTTGAGTCGCGGAATTGTAACGCTCAAGTCTCACGTTTACGGTGACCCAAGTTCAAAGCTCGCTTAGGCCAGGCCTGATTGGTTAAGGTACATAGAATATAATTTTATATGCTGGATGTTTTTTTTCCATCAGCATATCAGATTCCTTCGCGAAAGTTACGGGCTGCAAATCTGCCACAAAAGAGTAAAAACAGTTTAGTGTGAAAACGCCTTTAGATGTTGGGGTGTCCATCACGTCGATCGTGGTTGATGCCACGAAAGAACTTTAAAAAGGCTTTCCTGTCGTTGTTCAGGCCATCCTCCAGGTTATGAGGATGAATCTAGGACTCGTATTAATGGGTTTGAATTGGACAATTTTTGGTTTGAGAAGGAAATAGACAATAACTGGTTTACCAACAGAGTGATTAACGAATTGAATAGACTTAGTAACCCTGTAGCGAACACTGAAATAATTGGTTGTTTCAAGAGAAGATGAGATAACTTTATGGGTAGGGATAGCAGGTGGTAAGGAGTAGTTCATAGTCTCTTGCAGTCCCCTCAGTCCTTATGAAAAAAGAAATGGTAATAGGCGGTGGTGCAGTGAGGCCAAGTTGTGTGGGGGTGGTGGTAAAGGTAGGGGTGTAGTGTTGATGAGGTGATAGACTGAGGAGAGAGAAGGAGAGAAGAGATGAGAGAAGGAGGGAAGAGAGGAAGGAAGAAAGATAAGAGAGGAGAGAAGAGAGGAAGGAAGAAAGATAAGAGAGAAAGAGAGGAGAAAAGAGAGGAAGGAAGAAAGATAAGAAAGAGAGGAGAGAAGAGAGAGAGAGAGAGAGAGAGCGTGCGAGTTGGGCCTTGCACGGCGCGCGTAAACACACAGACAGACGCACGCAGAACGGGAACAAGATAGCTTGCGTGGCGATCGCTCAGCCAGTGGACCATTGTAGTGCAACGGAGCAACATGTCGACGGTGTTTTTCAACACCGGGGTCATCCCCTACAGTCTTGTCTCGGTATGTGATCTCTTCGTCGTTTAGGTATCACACACAAGTAATTGCATGATCATGGACTGGGTTGTTACAGAAATCATGACCTTTGTATGTGCGGTTTGGGACTTTACGGTGAATGTGGTTCCTGGGGGGTAAGGGATTGGGTTGTTTTATGTTTTTTGTGGTTTCCTGTGGGATGGGGTTTGGGACTATGTTGTAGTTTTGCCTTGGGTCTTGATTGAAACGTAGCTGTGAATGATTCCACGTTGGTAAGTAGGACATTGGGTTGACGTTTGCGAGACGCGATGTTGTACGTGTCCAGCAAGCGAAGTGGAGACGTGGAAGTCGTGTTTACGTACTTGCGGGGTGAATGGTGATGTGTACCATTGGACACTACTCCAGAGTGCGGTCATTTGAATAAGTGAACAACCGAAGCGCGGGGGTGGGAGAACCATCAGGCACAAGTGTGCTGCCTCCTCATATCGTGCCATGTGGCATCTTTAATAAAGGACGGCACAGTGGAAGTTGCCGACTAGCATTTAATGGTACTTAGGAGTCGCGTTATTTGGTGTAACATCACATTCTTTGTGTTTGGTGTGGGACCACACCAAGTGTATGTGTGTGTGTGGAGTATATGTGAAATTGAGGTAGTACGGTGAATAATGTATGTGTAGTGTGACGTTGAGACTGCGGTGAATAATGTATGTGGATATGTGCATGAGTATGTGTGACAATGAGGTAGTGCGGTGAATAATGTATGTGGATATGTGCATGAGTGTGTGTGACATTGAGGTTGTGCGGTGAATAATGTATGTGTATATGGATATGTGCATGTGTATGTGTGACGTTGAGGTAGTGCGGTGAATAATGTATGTGTATGTGGATATGTACATGAGTATGTGTGATATTGAAGTTGTGCGGTGATTAATGTATGTATGAGGGCATGTATCGAGATTCCTGTCCTTTCAATATTAGAGTAAATTTTTCGTTCGCGTATCTGTGCACTGTTCATTTTCCAAAATAATGGTTGAAGCTTGTACCCAAGTGAAAGGGCGTATCACACTGGGCTTCCACGGGCTTCACCAGTGCCGACAGTTAAGATTTCGTTTGAACAAACACGACCTCGGTTACAATGTTTTATTTTAAAAGTTTCCAAGTATCAAATAATCATTCCGATATATATATATATATATATATATATATATATATATATATATATATATATATATATATATATATATATATAAGAAATTTTAATGTTAGACATACTGTTGAAATATTCTTAGAAAAGTCTGGATTAATGTATGCGAAGAAGTCATATTCGAGGTATTCAAGTGAAGGTACGATGTTGGAGAAAAAATAGCCCATCGTGATAACCCCATTATATCGTACGCATTAGGTTGAGTTGGCAGACGCGCGCGCGCGCGCGTATGTGTACGTCATTACTGCATTCAGCGATCAGGATGTGATGGGATTGGTGACATAACTATCAGGACCCGTGAGAAGGAGCGAGGCAGGCTGGCTGGCTGGCTGGTGGGGTACAGCTCAATTTTGAATGCAACAGGTGTGGCGGTAGTAGTCTGATCCACATACCTCACCCCATATAGCCATGCGTGTAGAATCATCTACACACACACACACACACACACACACACACACACACACACACACACACACACACACACACACACACACACACACACACACACACACACACACACACACACACACACACACACACACACACACACACACACACACACACACACACAAATACACACACACACACACACACACACACACACACACACACACACACACACACACACACACACACACACACACACACGAGACTCGGTTGCGCGGTTGGTAGAATCCTCGACTGTCACTACGGCAGTTCGGGTTCGAATCCTGCCCAGGGCTGAAATAATTTCAGTATCGCTGCGCTTCGAGTCGTTACTCCAACTCTCGTGGGCGGGGAGTTGGGATGTGTGTGCGTGTAAGGTCACAGCATTACCTATAAATCGGTCATACGAGCTCTGAGCTCTCTTCCGGGAGGGAAACAGCTGCCGTTCACGAGTCCAGCACGTAATCCAAAAGACCAATGTACACACACACACACACACACACACACACACACACACACACACACACACACACACACACACACACACACACACACACACACATTATTATTATATGTGCCCACGCTATCCGTTGAGACAAGTGTGCATTGTGAATAGGAATATCATTGTATGCATGTACTCGTATCTATGAGTCAGGGCTTATAACAACTGAAAAGAGGGTATTTGTGTGTGTCGGGGGTAAAGGGGTGAATGGTTAAAGCCAGAGAAAGGGGACCCAAAATTCAGACACATAGAGAGGGTCAAAGCAACTAATTGGACTATTTTTAATGTTGATGAAGGCAGGATACAGTGAGCTATCAACAGGCGATTTTATTTAGCTGCGAAAAAAGCCTTGCCTTTTCATGCGAACAAATAGTATCTTGCATATGAACATCGGTTGCTTTTACAAAGGATTACAAAGGCGGAGCATACCGACAGGAGACCTTTTGGTCCATATCTAGGTCGGATGCAAAAAAAAACATAATAATGATAAAATATTAAATAAAAACTATAATAATGTATATGACAAATAAAATACATAAATAAATGCATAGGTATAGTTAAATAATAAACAAACAGGTAAATAGTAAATAATAATAAATTGACACATAACTAATAATAAATGAAAATCAGACAGACAAATGATAACAAAACAAAAACAAATAATATAAAATAAATTATGATCATTACAGCATCTTGCTTAGGTGTTTATCTAAATGATTCGTAAAGCTTCGAACTGAACTACATTGCACTACCTGTGCAGGAAGTTTATTCCATTCATTAACTACACGGTTGGCAAAGTTGTTTCTACCTACTTCCAAATTGAATCTATTTCCGGACAGTTTGAGACCATTGTTTCTTGTCTGATTCTCATTCAATGTGAAAATTTGGTCACTTTTGATGTTGTCATTTCCTTTTAGAATCTTAAAGACCTGTATCAAGTCACCTCTGAGTCTACGCTTTTTTAGGGAAAACAGATTCATATGTTTTAGTCGATTTTCGTATGATTTATTTATCCTAAGGTCGCTGTCTTAACTTGGTGACGAACCACTTTCACTCTTATTCGTGGGATATCCTGTGGTTGCTTCATGGACACCAGGAAGTCAGAAAGAATACAGGACTTCGTGTATATTCACGTCAAACAGCACCAGTCAGGCTGGCTTCGGAAATAAAGCGGCATGAAGTCACAAAGAAGTTCACGCCTCGTCGTGACGTCATGTCGTTGGTCTGTGAGGTTGGCAGTTTTTGAGAAATGGGATGTCTCGTTTCTTGTTACAAATTTAAATATCCACGTTTGAAGACCCTCATGCAGGTAGTTCAATCTAAGGTGTTTTTGTGTTTCTTCAAGCAAGGCCCCAAGTAACCATGATAATGAATTTTACTCGGGAAATAATGTCAGTGTAATGGAGACATGTTTCGGGATATTTGATCATTAATAATTGGCAATAATGATATTACCTGTGCTTTCAATATCAACCAAGACGTCTCTGAGCGCAAACTGAGACCAAGGCGACACAGCACAGAACAGAGGTAGACTTCCTGTTGCTGAACTGAAGTACAGTTTGAACTCTTCTCTCTCTCTTGAAATGCTTCTAGATGAACTACCTTAGCATGTCAAGTGAGAGAGAGAAGTTCAAACTGTGGCTCAATTCAGCAACAGGAAGTCTGCCTTTCCTCTGCTGCGTCGTCTGTGTCGCCTGCGTCTCAGTATTGGCCGAATTATTTAAATATGTTTTCTATATTTATTGCACTTTGCATTGAATTGTATTTCGTTGCTAATAACCAGCGCTTTTATCCTTGGGAACAATAAAGGAATTTAAATAGGTTATCACACTGGACTTTTTCTTCCCACATCCTACCTCAAACCCCCATTTGAATAACTCGAATACGACTTCACTTACAGAAATCTAGACTTCTTTAGGAAAAATTCAACAGTATGTCAAACATTCGTATAGGTTTACAATCACCTAGTTCATCATTCAGCTTTGCTATATATGACGGAAAAGTTGGATGTTTGGAGATTTGAAAAATAAAATATTGTAATCGAGGTAGTTTTTACTTAACGGACTCTCATCAGGGTTGGCGCTGGAAGCCCAGTGTGTGATAACCTATTAAAGAAGGAAAGGGGAAAGCGATTCTATCCTCATGGGCAGTCTCGCGAATAGTAGGAAAGAACGCTGTGTACCTCTGATCCATAGGGGTGTTATTAAGACTTGTGCAATCAGTACGGGTGGTCAGAGGCTAGTTTGATTATTCACTCAAAGGGGGGTGAGGATCAGTTTCACTCATTAGTTATGGTTACCGTAAAACCTCAAAGGCCGAGTTGGTCAGTGGTTATAAAGGGCTCGGTTCGACCTCTGCAAGCGGCTGAGGGCTACTTAATTAGCTTTCATATCTTCAAGGACGAACCTGTATATTTACCCAGTACCTCATTCCGTGGTTACCGGAAGTCATCCAGCCTATCTAACTCCCGGAAGGAAAGATATTCAGGATTTTTTTAAACAAAAGTATGTACGCATTTTCCCTGTAACCTTATTCCATGAGGCTAAATATAAATATAAAATATGCTCCCTAACATTTCTATAATTAATCTTTCTGCCTTCATTGTCATAAACATGACACACGTCTGTATGAGATGGAATTTTTACGACTTGTAAACCTGACGTTCTTTCGTGATTTTTTTTTATATTATGATATATCCCAGATGTAATTGGCACGTGAACTAGGCACGTCCACAAGTTTGGGCAATTAGCTCCCTTCTCATCCGGGATGGTAATAGCTGTCACAAGTACAACACGTGATCCAAGATCGTGGTGAAACGCGCGCGCGCACACACACACACACACACACACACACACACACACACACACACACACACACACACACACACACACACACACAGCTCAGGTCGTGTATGAATCCTTAGCTCTCATCCGGAAGAGTAATAGCTGTCAATCCCGAGTCCAACACGTGATTGAAGACAGTGGTGAATCACACACACACGTGGCGAAAACTGGTGTGATACCTAGCTATCATAAGTTAGGTTCTTTGACAGCGACGGTGTGTGTATGTGTGTGTTTGTGTGTGTGTGTGTGTGTGTGTGTGTGTGTGTGTGTGTGTGTGTGTGTGTGTGTGTGTGTTGTAAACCTCATTTCCGAGAGGGCATGAAGTCCCTTGGCAACCTGAACCCACTGTGTTAAGGCACCACACGCCAGATAGTATTCAGTTGATAGGCCAGCAACTTTAGGGTTTCGTCTTATTTTCTTCAGTTCTATAATATCGTCTGGTGTCAATCAGTCAAATCAGATATCCTGAGTCCACTACTGAACAAATGCCTCCTTCATAGCATTCCATGATTCACGTGACCGCACCAACCTCTGCCACGTCACTCCCACAAACTTCACAATCTCATCTCTCCACCCTCTATCTGGTCTCCCTCTTCCACGCTTCCCATCTCGCGGCGTCCACTCAGTAACACACTTGCTCCATCGCTCATCAGTCGTTCGCACTAACTTACCTGCCCAATTCCACCTCCTCTCTTTTACCGCCTCTACAATATCTTTCACTCTAGTCTGCTCTCTCACCCAGCTTGCTCTCTTTTGGACTCTCAGCGTTATTCCCACCATTGATCTCTCCATTCTCCTCTGTGCAGTCCTTAGCTTTGTCTCCATCACCTTTGTTAGTTTCCAAGTCTCACACCCGTAGATTATGGCTGGCAGAATGCACTGATTGTAAATTTTACGTTTCAAACATAAATGTAGAGAGCCTCAGGATTTTATTATATTTACCAAATACTTTCCAACCAATTGTAATACGTCTTTTTATTTCATTATCATGATCTTTCGTCACTTTCACCATCTGGCCTAAATAATTATACTCTTCAACTTCTTCAAGACTCTCACCATCGATTCTAATCTCTACTTTGAACTTTCGTGTTGACATTACTTTGATTTTACTCTTATTCTTTTTTAAACCTACTTTGAGACTTACTTTGTTCAGATCACTCAGCATATCTTGCAAGTCTTCTGCTCTTTCTGAAACAAGAATGTCATCTGCAAATCTTAGGTGGTTCAAATATTCGCCATTAATCTTTAAACCTTTCTCTTCCCAACTCAACCTTCTGAAAATCTTTCAGACAAGCTGTAAATAGTTTGGGTGAAATGGTATCGCATTGCCGTACTTCTTTCTCGATCTTGATCTTTTCTGTATCTTTATGTAGTCGAATTATAGCGGTACCTTTCGCAATTTTTTTTTCTAAAACCCTTACGAGTTTAGTACTGCTATTTGTTCTACCGAGTCAAAAGCTTTCTCGTAATCTACAAAAGCTAAACAGAGAGGTATATTGTATTCTGTCGTTTTCTCGATTAGTTGGTTCATCGCCTGCAAATGGTCTAGGGTCGAGTATCCGCTCCGAAAGCCTGCCTGTTCTCTCGGTTGGTTTCCATCTAAAACTTAACTTAGTCTATTTGTAAGGGTCTTGGAGAATATATACATTTAATAGCAAGCTAATCGGTCGATAGTTACTAAGGTCCTTCTGGTCTCCTCTTTATGAAGGAAAATCACAATAGCATTGCTCCATGATTCAGGAACACTTTCTTGACTTAAGCACTGGGTGTACAATTGAGCCAACCTAATATGAACTTCTTTCCCTACGTCTTTCAACAGATCTATCGATATACCACCTTCCCCTGGTGCTTTTCCTCTTTTCGTATTTTTAGAGCAAATTCTACTTCCTTTGTAATCTCTGGCACACAACTAACATCTACAGATGAATTTACTCACTCAACGAGTAAAGCTCTTGGTAAAATTCTGCTACTATTTTTATCATTCCGTCTCTACATTTAATTATTTCTCCAGTCCTATCTTTCAAACATATAATTTGCTGTCTTCCTAAAGCATATCTGCGCTCTGTTCTTTTAATACTTTTACATACATACATATAATAAAGGCTTTTTTCCCCCTTACATGGGAGGTAGCCAAAAGAAAAGGCATAAAAACCACTCCCACCCATTCCATTCCCTACATACTCCGCTCTCCTCCACCCTCTTCCCTCCCTCACATCTTGGCACCTCCTGGATGACGGGTCATCCCTGCATCTTATCCACTGCCCTGGGTCGAAAGTAGTGTCGTAGGACACATCACATCCACAGCAAGGCCGCTTCATTAGTTCGGCGACACCCCCTTTCCGTCCACTCGCGCAGAAAAGGAGAAGACGGGGAGAAATCCCTTCGGGCTGCGTCAATTTATTTCTCATACTCCCCCACCCCCTAAAACATCACTTAATCATCCATACACAACTCTTCTCCATTCACCCCTATCTTCTGTCCTCTCCCGTCTTTCCTCAACAGATATTCCTCTCTTTAGTAATGCCCTTTTTACCCCATCTATCCATCTCATCCTAGGACGCCCCCTCATATTCACTCCTTCCACCTCTTCCTTCCACACCTCTTTACCAATTTTTCTTCACTCATTCTTTCCATGTGTCGAAATCATCAACCATATCCCCCATCTCCCTTTTAACCCTTTTAACCTTTTAACCTCCTCACCTCCTCATTTCTCACTCTATCCAGCCTAGTAACCCCTATCATACTTCTCAGACATTTCATCTCAAACACATTCAAACTCCTTTCTTCCTCTCTTATGTTCCATGTTTCTGCCCCGTACAGTGCTGTCGGCACAATCACTCCTTCATATAACTTCCTCTTAGCATCCATCCCCGAATGTCTATTTCTCATTGCACCTTTTAATCCTCAAAGACATTTACTCGCTTCTCTCAATCTACATTTTACCTCCACCCTCACTCCCTTTCCTGTCACATTCGCACCCAAGTATCTAAAACTATCCACTTCCTCCAGTCTCTCTCCCTTAATACTTACTTCCAGCCTGCTGCCACTCTCTCCCCTTGTACATCTTATCACCTTATTTTTGCTCACATTTATCTGCAGCTTCCTTCTTTTACACACCTCAAACTTTGTCACTAACTTCCTCAATCCCTCCTTTGATCTGCTACAAACGCAGTGTCGTTAGCAAACATCAGCTGGCTTATTTCCCACTTTTCTCCATTCTCTTTAACCATCTCCAACCCCTGACCCACCGCCATCGCATTCACCTCTCACACCACCCCATCCAT
>NC_134784.1:11609438-11611938 GCF_046742065.1 Oratosquilla oratoria
ACCTTGCACACATACACACCAACGAAAAAATACACGGGAGCGACGTGCGATTTCGCTCGGGAAAGTTCCAATGTCGGTCTCGCAAATCCAATAGTGGGAGCGACCCCCCCCCCCAAAAAAAAAAAAAAAAAAAAAACTGCAAGATTCAACGTTTTTCATGCATTATCCATCATTTGGCAATCCCTGAATCCCATCACCATTGATGAAAGGATCAGAGCAAACACAACTTACCCGTGATCATTCATTGCATTATCAATCGATATCATAAACGCAACGCACCAATCAACTTTAATTTGTTGATGTACGTACGTATGTGTACGCGGTATAGCTGCTAGAGTTCAATGGCTTACCTAGCCTAGCTTCGTATCAGCCGCATGCGCGCGTATCCTAGTACATGTTGACTAGACTCTACACGACTATCGTGCTACATAATGTCGCTAGTTGCGAATTGCATGGTACCTGTATGCAGGGAAGTTCATTGGTTGCATGCAGCTAGCTACCCAATCAACGCGCTGACTACATGTACAATGCACCATACCCAATACCACATCACCGCATGCATACGTACACTGTATGTATGCAAACTAGCTTGAGACCTAGGAGGGAAATTGGGAAATTCCATTTATAACATCGTTCGCGTATTTATGAGAAAACCAAATAGAATCAAATGTTTGGTTAGTAATTGAAAGTAAACGAATTTAAGTATGAATATGAACATTTGATAATTATATATTTAGTTCTTTGGGGGGAGAATAAAAAAAAAAAAAAAGATTATTCGTTAGCTAGCTTAGGTTTACGGTAGCTAGGTCTACGTTCGTATATCACGTCCATGCCAAACTTTCGATGATTGTGCATCATGGAGCGATTTCTAGTGAAGCGAGTGAAGATGAGTGAGGATGGTTTGCCCTCAGATTCAGTCTTTTCAGAATCGAGGGAGAGTGTTTTGACGGCAGGAACCGCTTCTTGACCAGCAAAGCCTAATTCAAACTACGGACAAGGGCCAAGGAAAACGAAAACCAGTAAAACATGATTAATTCAATACTTGCATTTGACTAAATAACTATAACTGGATCGAATCATAGAAAATTCAAAGTGCAAGAGTTAAAGAGTGAGTAAAACTGATTAATAGAGAACTAGTGTAAACTGAGCATTGAGAATGAGAAGTTGAGAACTACATGCTAATGGACTAATCAAATAATCATATAAAGAGGTTTAACCTATTAGGTTGCTATAACTAGATTAATATCAAGTAATGAAAATTACATAGTGACCTTGTACTGCTACCATAGCAGACCTGCATAGTACTATGCAGAACAGC
Source organism: Oratosquilla oratoria (assembly GCF_046742065.1). Classification (NCBI taxonomy): domain Eukaryota; kingdom Metazoa; phylum Arthropoda; class Malacostraca; order Stomatopoda; family Squillidae; genus Oratosquilla; species Oratosquilla oratoria. The sequence goes on from NC_134784.1 coordinate 11,610,757, forward strand.
AGAAAGTCAGAAACTACTAATTTTATTCTACAAAACTCTGCAAGTGGATCTTAAACAACTTAACAAGGAAACTCAGTAATTTGCATCGTATTGAAATCCATTAACTAATTTGATATGTTTGTATCAATACATTAAAATAATAACCTGTAAATTTGCATGTATCTTATTCTTCCCCCACCCCTCCCCCTCCCCCCAAAATTAAAGGCTGATTTGTTTAAAAAAAATATATTTTTCATGCACATGAGTAATGAGTTAGCCTTCCAATAGTTTGAAGGAAATCGAACCTGCAAATTAAACCTGGTAATTAAAAAATGGCTCTGGTGAAAAAAAAAATGGCTCTGGAAAAAAAGTATTCTTTTCTCCTGATACACACCTCGTCCCGTTACTCATGGGGAGTAATGGCTTGCAGTAGCAGTGGAAGCAAGCCAGAAGCTCGTGTCCATCTCGGGGCTCTAGGCGTGAGATCCCAAAGCGCGAACCATTGCAGAGAGAGAGAGAGAGTGTGTGTGTGTGTGTGTGTGTGTGTGTGTGTGTGTGTGTGTGTGTGTGTGTGTGTGTGTGTGTGTGTGTGTGTGTGTGAGTGTGAGTGTGAGTGTGAGTGTGAGTGTGAGTGTGTGTGTGTGTGTGTGTGTGTGTGTGTGTGTGAACGCACGTACGTACATGCAAACAGGAAAAAGCGGAGGGATGTTGTTGTTATAGGCTGTAATTTATCAGCGCTTCTATCCATATGGACAATCTCACACAGCTGTCGAGCGTTATCGAATATTTAGTTAGTCGAGGGAGGGTTGGGAGAGTGAAGATGGAGAGAGTAGAGGGATTATATATATATATATATATATATATATATATATATATATATATATATATATATATATAGATATATATATATATATATATATATAGAGAGAGAGAGAGAGAGAGAGAGATATGCTGAATTAGTACATCCAGAAGCATTCCAAGTAAGAGAGATTCATACTGTACTTCAATCCAGCAATAGGGAGCCTTTGCTGTGCTGTGTCGCCTGCGTCTCACTTTGGGCTTAGGCTTATATTTCATGCCTGCACTCGACTTTTCTCCATGTAGAACGCCTTGGGTAAAATAGGGATGTGTCCTTAGTCTGTTTTTATTTAGTTCTGGAATGGACTAGGTAGGGAGTCAGTTGCTAGATGCGGAGGTATCTGC
>NC_134784.1:11616938-11619438 GCF_046742065.1 Oratosquilla oratoria
GAATTATACTTTCGGGAGTTGGATGGTAGTAGGACTAGACTCTGGTGGTCTCCCAATTAGGTCTGGCCTGGTCATAGCGTCGGGTCAGTCACCGCTTATATACCGCCAACTTCGTACTCCTCGTTCTCTCTACTTGTATCGCGTCCAGGCTCCAGATCAACTCGGTGGTTGGCACGCACGACCGTCCTTAGGCCGACACCCGTACCTTTACAAGAATAAAGAATACAGACGAAGCTGCGCATCATGCTCTCCCTACGTCACGCATCTACTCAACCATTCCTCCATCCATCCATTCATTCGAGAACCAGCCAAACCATACTTTTATGGACCTGAATAATACCCGTGTACAACTGGGCACATACATATTTACCGGGACAGGTATAGAATTAATTAATCGTGTCCCATAAACCCATCCATCAGGCCAAAAATAATAAAACCATGGTTTTAGGAACCAAAACAATACCCAAATTAAACCGGATGTTTCGTTCTGGCCGGGAATAGCTCCTGCTGGAAAGGGTTGACCGGGAATGTCTGGCCGGGGGTTTGTTCTGGCCAGGAAAGAGTAGCCAAAACTGGCTCTGACCGGCCAAGTGCAAAGTCTCCTCTCTCCTCTCTTGTTCTTGCTGTCTGAGGATGGAGGCGGCATCGCACAAATACTGTGTATAGGCTTGACAGATTCCGCCCACGTAAGGGCAGCACACAAATGCACTCTGATTGCATACTTAAACTGTTCCCTCTTATTTGTAGTACTCTGGCTGACTAAAAAGGGTTGGCATTGGCCAAACTAAAATACAGATTACGTCATCCTACCGAAGGGATGCATCCGCGTCACAGCAGTGAGGTGCTCTGTATATTTTATTCTGACAGACTACAAACGATTTTGTTCAATGTACGGAATGTCAGTGTAGTTTATACTTGTATGTTCGCGTTGTGTGATTATGTTACATGCACTACATCATTACTGTTCTTAACTGTCTACAGGTTTCTGCCAAAACAAAATTATTCAAGAAGTTGGCGGTTTCTACTTGTTCTCTTTTGTTTGCCGTCAGATATTTTCAGCCGTGGACCGGAATGAAGGTGTGATAAGGTCGACATGGAACCCCCGCACCATCGAGTGTTTAGGCATTGTCGTGATAAAAGGACCGAGTCTCATTTTTCTGTTATCACAGTGACCGTGCTTGTGTTATCACTTGCACCAAGTCCCTGAAGTAGTGCGTCTTACGGGACTCGAACATAATACAAGGACACTCAACATTAAGACTTGTTGTTTGCTGCTGTTGTAGATTTTTCACATTTTGCCTATCAAATATGAAAAATTCGCCCAGGCAAGCTCCTTCCCCTTCCTCCCTTCCTTCTTTTACACTATGAGGCTCTGGAACCAGCTTCCTCCTACCTGTCTATCACCCGGAGTGAGAGGGACTTTTGTGACAGACCTCCCCCCCCCCCATTATCGTGATGTGACTTCGCGAAATGGTACGTCGATCACGATGTGATCTGTAACGTCTCATGTTTGATAAATTTATTTAGATTTCTTTTTATTTCCAATGCGCACGATTTGTAAAACGGTTTATATGTTTATTGCCGATCGTGCTCGTCTGATGTGGGTCGTTCGTGGGTGTGGGAAATGCCCTCCTGGATGGCAGTCTTGTAAACGGTCAGACAAGAGTCCTTGTACAGAAGGTTCAATTTCGTGTTGTTGAATGCGACCAACTGATACGAACATATTCGTTTACTCTTCAACTTGTAAAAGATATATCTTGGCATGTCTGACAGTTTGTCCATGGTATGAGGAAAAAGAAGAGAGAAAAAAACGAATAGAGTTTGATACGGTGTGTGTGTATATACATACATACATATATATATATATATATATATATATATACATACATACATACATACATACATACATACATACATACACACACACACACACACACACACACACACACACACACACACACACACACACACACACACACACACACACACACACACACACACACACATGCACACTCACATGTTACTCTGGGTATCCGAAAACGCAAGGTAATGGTGACTATTTCAGCCGCATCTTAAGCGACTCCAGACGTAAGCCTATAACTGATCTTGACCTGCAGCTACCTTGACCTATTTGTGTCTGTCACAGATGAGTCTGGGGAGTATGGGCCCTGTAGTCAGTAGTATAGTAGTCAGTAATACAATGAAATACCTGTCAGTTGTATAATAGAATAATGAAGTTGTGATTATACAGTCTATTGCTGTGATCATAAACTCTTGTATGGATTCTCTCACTACTTATTTGCAGGGTGACCAGATTTCTCAAGTGGGAATATGGTAGACAGCAGCTGAAGTTACACTAGATTAGCATAAATAATGCTAACTTCTTCCTCTTAATACGTTCTGTTTCCTTATTGATATATTATATCTAGGTATTTAGCATAGTTATGCTAAATCTGGCCATCCTGCTTATATGTGCGGTTTTGTGTGCGACTAAAACGGT
>NC_134784.1:11624438-11656938 GCF_046742065.1 Oratosquilla oratoria
GCGAACTAAGAGAAATTAAACTAGAATACGATTGTTAGACACATGGTTGAGATGTTCTTACGGAAGTCGAGAATATTGTCACCGAAGTCTTTTCTACTCAGCCGGAATAGCAAAAGCAAGTAGCATGCTAGCCTAGTGTGCCGCCACCTTTAAGGAAATGCCTGAAGTTCCTTCGAAGCTTCAGCAACCCCCTCCGCCTCCCCCCACCCGGAGGAGGAATGTGTGCGGAGCGCACGCACGGAAGGAAACGGGGAAGATGGACATCATAGCAGGTAGCAGAACGACAGAGATGACGTGGCGGCGCCCACCAGACAAAGCCAGGCTCCTGGTGAGGATTTTGGCCCTGCGAAGTAACGGGACTTTCGTACGTGTGGGAGCACCCGTACTCTCCCGCGTGGACCGTCCTTTTGGGTTCAGACGGTTACTCCTGTACTGTTTCTTTGTCTAACCCTAGATCCAAAGGCAGGTGTGTGCGGGTCACCTCTTCATACCTCATGTATACGCGTGTCCGTGTATACATGTGTGTGCGCGCATGTGTCTGTACGTGCACACGTGTGTGTACGTGTGCGCATGTGTGTTTGTGTACGTGTGTTGCATACACGGAGGAACAAGCCGCGTGTCCGTATATCCGCGTCATATAAACACAACGGGGTAACCTGCTTTTTGTCTGGGCATCTTTAACTACAAGACGCAGGGAGGGAGGGAGGGAGGGAGGGAGAGAGAGAGGGAGGGAGAGAGGGAGGGAGGGAGAGAGGGAGAGAGAGAGGGAGAGAGGGAGAGAGGGAGAGAGAGAGGGAGAGAGAGAGGGAGAGAGAGAGAGAGAGAGAGAGAGAGAGAGAGAGAGAGAGAGAGAGGTGGGGAGGGAGGAAGGGAAGCGACCAAAGGAATGCAGTGATGGACAACAATAGAATGTGGGATGTAATTACTTGGTTCACGTAGAGCTGTGCTCGTGGTAGCCATTATCACACCATATCTTATTAGTTTGTAATTCGAGCTTGGCTTAGACCAGTGGTTCTTAACTTTTTTTTCACTCCATTCCCCACCTTCATGAAATATAAAAATTAGTGTGGTTTCCCTTAAAAAAAAAATATTACAAATTTGACAATCATAATAATCTTATATTTTTTCTGCCAGGACAGAGTGATGGAGGTTTTCTTTTTTTTTTACGTTATAATTCCTCACATTATATAGAAATGTCTAATTTGTACCAGCAGGCCTCGACGCCCCAAAATTCTTGTCAGCGCCCCCCAGGTTCAGAACCATTGGCCTAGGTGATCTTGTAGGCTGTTTCATGAGTTTACGCATCAACACAGAACACTATTTATTGTTTTTTTTCAGTTTGTTCACATAACCTCATTTGAGAAAATTACGGAGCGCCATCTTGATATTCAGTACAATGTGACCTAGATATCAGGAAGGTTGAAACTTAACACTACAGCTAAGGATGATGTACCTCGTTCATTGACTCTTTGCTACTGTGGTGGCAGTAGCCTTAGTAAGAGTAGTAATAGTAGTAGTCCAAGCTGCAGTAGTAGCCACTGTGCTCGTGGTAGCCATTATCACACCATATCTTATTAGTTTGTAATTCCAGCTTGGCTTACACCAGTGGTTCTTAACTTGTTTTTTCACTCCATTCCCCACCTTCATGAAATATAAAAATTAGTGTGGTTTCCCTTCAATATATATATATATATATATATATATATATATATATACATATATATATATGTATATCTATATATACATATATGATGTAAGCGGAATAGGAAACACAGGAGTCTTAGTCTTGAGTTTATTCCTGACTAGTTTCGCAGGTATGCATACCTGCGAAACTAGTCAGGAATAAACTCAAGACTAAGACTCCTGTGTTTCCTATTCCGCTTACATCAACCTGTCAGAATGTCTCAACATATATATATATATATATATAAAATATTGTCTGGGGTTTTGTTGTGTGTTTGTATTATGTTTTTGCGTATGCTTCCTTCATGGGCGTGCATTGTGAGTCTCCTGCTCACAGAGGTAGTGGTAACACCAATATAGGCATTGGGGAGAAGTTTGCAACCTTCTTTGGGGCAAGTGAATTGGTGCTCCACATTAGTCTGTTTGAGAGAGTTAACAATACAAGAATGCTTAATGCAACAAGAAACTACACATCTTGGAAAGAGTCTACATTACACAATACACCCCTATCATTAATACACAGACGGACACAGTACTTTACAACTACACAGCGAGGCTGGATGGGAACAAAGACCAAACGTCCGGCTACAGTGATCTGATGTCCAGCTACATCCCGCTGAAGCGAAGACCTCACCTCCGTCCAGTACCTGACGCCTAGCTACGACCTAACTCTCCAAGTTACTTCATTTACTCATATTTAAACTCCTGCTTTGTACATTTATTCTTACTTACCTGAAGACGGTTGTATGATTCAACCGAAAGCTCGTATTTAAATTTTGTGTAATGTTTTTCGTTATAATGACACCATGGATCTCGGAAGCCTTGTGTTTGACCTCCCTTCAAGATACAAACTACTCGGAAAATTGATAAAATCACTAAGAAGAAAATGTATATATATATATATATATATATATATATATATATATATATATGTGTGTGTATATATGTATATGTATATATATATGTACATACTGTATATACATATATATACATATACATAAATATATATATATATATATATATATATATAACTGTATATATATACATATATACATATATATATATATATATATATATATATATATATATATATATATATATGTATATATATATGTATATATATATACACACACACACCTTGGGAGGTGAAGGGTAGCCCTGTCCACCATACTGCAAAGATCACAAATAATGCAGTAAAGCACAGCTCTTTCAAAGGTGCACCCAAGTGTTGACTTATACTTTAGAGTTGTTATTTGAGGTTTCTTTAACTGATCTCAGAAGTTATCAGTAAGATATTTTTGCGGTATATATAGAACTTCGTAGTTTGTGAGGTAGTTATGAAGGAATAAGAACTGCTTGTTAGGCAGTTTTTATCTTGGGGCAACATAGCACTCGTAGTCTTGACGGAATGGGTACAAAGAAGAAGAAAAAGAGATAAAAAAAAAAGCTTGTCAACAGCTGCTGTGGGACACCAGTCAACTGTGCAGTCAGTTCCACTGCCTGTGTTGTGTTTATTTAGATGTTTTATGCTAGACACCTAGTTACTCCTAGAAAACAATGTTGTCAGCCTGTTTAGTAGCAAATCAAGGTAAATTTGATGGGAAAATCGCACCTTTCATAGGAAAGGTCTTTGTATTGTGGTGATTATTGGTATTATAGAGATGTCTGACAATTTGATTCAGACATTTGAATCCCACTGGATTCGTTTAGGCTGGTGACACATATTATAACTTTATTCTGTCTAGCTCCGAGTCATACCTTTCAGCCGGGGGGGGGGAGTTTCTTAAGACATATATATATATGTATATATATATATATGTATATATATATGTATATATATATGCATATATATATGTATATATATGTATATATATGCATATATATATGTATATATATATGTATATATATGTATATATATGTATATATATGTATATATATGTATATGTATATATATGTATATGTATATATATGTATATGTATATATATGTATATGTATATATATGTATATGTATATATATGTATATATATGTATATATATGTATATATAATATGTGTATATATATTATATATATATATATATAATATATATATATATATATATATATAAGATTCTTTTTTTTTTACTTCATATACTTCCGTGATTAGGGTGAGATACTCGTCCTACGTTGGGGCATGGGGGGAGGGACTGGGCAGAGAGAGGTGGCAAAGAGGAGTATAAGAAAGGAGATGTAGGAGGAGGAAGAGGAAGAGTGGGAGAAGGAGGAGAAGGCTGAATAAGAGGAAACGAAATGGGAGGAGGAAGTTTTTTAATGAAACTTCATCGGCTGTAGCGTAACTTCAGTTCCACACGTTTTTACGTCTCTCTCTCTCTCTCTCTCTCTCTCTCCTCTTTCTCCCTCTCTCTGCAGTGCAATGTGACCTCGCGAAGGGAAAAAGGAGGTCACACATGGCGATCCCGCCCAGTTCGTGTTCCTTGAGTGCTTACCAGGTGTTGCCAATTTGATAATTTCGTGCGAGATGTCCTTCATGTTGATAACTAAGTTGCAAAAAAAAAAAATAATAATAATGACAACAATAACAATAGTGGTGATAATGATAACAGCTACAGCAACAAAAATAGTAGTGATAATATAATGATAATGAAATAAAATATGAATAATAAGAAACCATTTTCATGTGTATATACAATAATTGACATAAAGTAAGATTAGTAATATCAGATATAATCCCGATCTGGCAACCTTTCTGCCTGCGCTAACTTGCTGTTTGCCCAGTCATCTCCCAGTCACCTGGTACTCTCTCTTGTCCATCATCTTCACTCTTTTTCACCTTTACATTTTGTTTACACTTATTTACAGGACCTTCTCTCGATATTCATATCCTTTGCGTTTCGTTCAAATGAGATAATGTTTCATTTCCTCGCCCGTCTGTTGCAAATGAAATACTGATCGAGTTTCATCCTTGTGTTAGTTTATCATTTACCAGTTATGCCCCCGTCACACATTCAAGATTTTCGTAAAATGTTGTGAGTTTGAAAAACTGGAAGACCACCTCGCTTACATTGTTCGAGACTTCCCTAAGAACATTTCAACAATGTGTCTGATATTCGTGAAGGTTTAACACCTCTTAGTTCGTCATTCACCTTCTCAGTATATGACGCAAAAGACATTTGGAGATTCGAAAAATAAAATAGTGTGACCCAAGTCGTTATTTACTCAAAACGAACTCACTTGAATCGCGCATCTGTGACAGAGGTTTTATCAATTCTTACTCGATCGCCTTATTTACCGTCATGGTTCCAAGGCAGTAGAGAATTGTCACTCCCCTTCCCCCCACTCACCCACTAAAGAAGATACGGAATGAGTAACTTCATTGTTGTTAACCGGAGTTTCCCTTGGACTCCTCATGGGTCTTTTTGCTTGTCAACATTCCCTGGGGTACAGGGAGCTTTACCAATCTCCTTCACATCTGTACTCCACTTCTCTTCCATCTACGCCCCTCCCCCTGCTTCTCTCTGTTTCAGTGGCGTGCAAAAAGGTCTGGTGATGGCCCCCGGGGGCCAACTCCTTGATTGCATGCCGCAAAGATTCAAGTATAAGACCTCATAGTACTGAGAAGTATCATAATAAAGGGAGATATTTTGAATATATAAACACAGATGAAACAAAAATTAAACAAATCCAATTTATTAAAGACTTTTCCCCAGTTGATACCTCCTGGATGCCCCGTACCATTTAGATGCCCGGGGCCACCGTCCCCCCCCCCCCACACCTCTTCACACCACTGCTCTGTTTACATTTGACGGCACCGTTTCCATGTCAGTCTACCTCTGGCAAGCGACCTGATCCGATCAGGCCTGTCCACGTCACCACTTCATGGTAGACAATTTGTTCCCAATCTTCTATGACGCCCCCTTTTTGTTTCCATCATACCCGCACGCCCCCTCCTTTTTTCTATTTATATGAAACTGTTTGTTTCTGTTCACATCTTAGCATAATTTATATCTTACATCTTAACCAATTTGATGTAAAATGGAGTAACTCATAGAATTGTATTTTGCATGCCAGATACTTGTTCTTGAAATTATTTAATTACTCATATTAAACAATGCTTTTTGAGTAAATGCCCCCCCCCCTGTGTCCGCCTCTCGCTTTTGGGGTGGGGCGCCTCCCTCCCCTAGTCTGGGAACACTGCCTTAGAGCTATTAAGGAATCCATCAGTCGACTGTACTGAACAAATGATAAATTTGTAGTTGTTAGCGGTCCTGTTCGTATATTTATTCCGCCATTGCTGCCCGCCTTATTTGATTAACCCGTGATCAGAGAAAAACGTCACAGAAAATAATAATTTTGGTTAGGAAAGGTTAGATTAGGCCAGAATTCTTTCTCTCATGTTGCTCGTCTCTTGGATTATAGTAACTTTGTTGTGTGACATTTACTTGTGGAGTTAATTAGTCGTATAAGAAAATCTGTCTTAGAAAAACCAAACAAATAAACAAGCCCAAACAAACTTTGTTTTAGGCATACCGATAATGAGCTATTCAATTAATATTTGTCAAGGCTGAAAAAAATAAGTTACCTGCAATATGAACGTTTCCATTTTTGTATTGAAAAAAGTGTAAGTGTAGTGCACTGAAACCTGTAAAAGCACGGGAATCGTTTCTTTCCCTCTTACAAGAGCGTAAAAGAATAGGAATAGAACCGAAACGATTCATTATTATTTACAAGTCCAGCAGGAAGATTTAGACATACCTACGGTTAGAAATATAAATAGAGAAGATAAAAAATTGTTTACTGGGTCACTTCCTGTCTCCAGCGGACTCCCTGCCTTTTGAAGAACAGTGAGACGACGACGCTGCCCGGACAGGTTGGCCGGTCTTCTTCGGGGTCATCCACCGGCCTGGGAGGAGGCTCGCCAGCTGGGCGGTTCTTCCCCATGCCTTCTCCTCTCTCTGCTCCTCCTCTTCCGCCTCTTGCCCCTAATTCAGTCCCTCCTCCTCCTCCTCCTCTTACTTCTCTCTCTGTTCCTCCTCCGTTTTGCCCCTCTTTCTTTTCCTCCTCCTCTTGCTCCTATTCCTGTTCTCTTTCGTCTTTCTATTCCACCATCAGCAGCATCACCATCACCATCGCCATCGCTTCTTCTTCACCCACCGTCACCATCACCACCTCTTCCTCCTTCATTACCACTACTACCACCATCATCAGCATCACCACTACCATCGTCAGCATCGCCATCATCATCACCATCACCATCATCAGCATCGCCATCATCATCACCACAACCTCCTCCTACACTACCACCATCTCCTCCTCCCCATCTTGTTCTTCTTCCTTCATCACTACTACTGTTACCATCATCACCACCACCAACACAACTTCATCTTCCTCCACCATCAGCACCACCACCATTAGCATCACCACTAGCAATAATACCATCACCAACACCTTCTCTTCCCTTTTCATCGCCACAACCTCCTTCACCATCACCATGACCACATCCATCTCCTCACCCTCCACTTAGAGTAACACTAGTGGATATGGTCCCAAAGCGGTATTAAGGTCAGAACGTTATCTGGGACTACATCTACACTGCCGGAGGTATATCCGGTCATATTACCAATAATTCTCCCATGGATGTTGAGTAATAGGTACCCAGAGTCCGCAGAATGGCATTCGATCTCTGGGAACTGAGTGAAATTTCCCAGAGAACAGCCTGGACCAGCTAGCTACTGGGGTCCCCTTGTCAGATCCTTCTAGCGGGGTGAAGATAGGTTGAGTGTAATAAGAACACTGGAAGAGACCGTAAAGCGTAGACTTGGCAGTTCAATGCCCATTACCACTTATCATCCCTATCCATAAAGTTATCTAAGCAGTAATTGTTGCCTTGGGTTTCACTGACTGGAAACCCGCAGACCCGCACATGATAAATGAAACGAATAAATAAATAGAAATTAGGGAGATATTGTATTAGAATACAGTGATATGTTTGCAGTGAAAAGTAACCCAACTCCATTAAATTCAGTTAAGAAAGATAAATGTATATATAGGATATTGAAACATCCCATATTTATGCAAATTTGGGTACCCACTGATGAGTTTGGCCTAGGGCCCTGGGGATAATGTCTAGTATATTAGTGGTAGTGAATCGTTTTATGTTATTTGCTCATATAACTACATAAGGATATGAAGGGATCCCACGCAGCTGAAACAAATCGTCTGTGGTTAACCACAATGCGTTAACAACCGGTTAAACGTGGTGGGCTGATCCTGTTGTCGTATTGCGGTTAACCGTAGGCGACTGGGATTTGATATCTATTTTTATTCTTACGTATTCAAATATTCGTTGCTAACTGGTCACATTGTGTTTGTCTTTGAGGAACAATGTAATATGTTATAGTCTCAGAATCAACGTCTGCTGATTTGTATTCAGTGTCTGTTGACTTGTATGCTCATAGCAGTACTGCATCTGCTGACTCGTATGCTAATAGCACTGCATCTACTGACTTGTATGCAAATAGCAGTGCTGCATCTGCCGACTAGTTTGCTAATAGCAGCACTGCATATCCAGGCAGTACTCTATCTACTCGTATATTGATAACGGTACGCTCCGGCATGCATGTGTTACAGGTGTAGTCCCCCCCCCCCCGAAAGCAAATTTTGTACAAACTTTCAAGTGTATGATGAAACTGTTTTCCTTTAGGATATTTCAAATACATATTCACATAGATCATACATTAAGAACGCTGTCTACATAGTTTTAGGCATTTTATTTATACTTTAGACAAAATAGTACTTTTTCAAAGTTTGCCAAAAGTTTGTTAGTTCGTATTACCATCGCATAGCAAGAGAAATTTTTAATCAAAATTAATTTATTTTGTTACAGTATTCGATTTTACAATGATTAATTCCCAATATTACAGTTATTAAACATACTTTTCACACACCATCAACAAACATTTGTAAAAGTACACAACCATTGATTTCTTGAGGGGGGCTCACAGAACGAGGCGGGCACACTAACTATTGTTGGCGCGAATTTCCTGGCCGTCAGGTTATCTCTCAAACAAAGAACCGAGTCAGTGTGCAATTTCTCAAATAATCCTCTTCCATGACTGCATAGGAGTTGTTATTAATTGGATAAACGAAGCCAGCAGAGAGAGATGAAAATAACCCTAAGAAATATGACCCTCTCGTGAACGCTGCTGTCGCATATAAACTTCAAATGTCAGAATGAGTTGGAAGTGGCGGTACTCGTAGGGGTGCGATCGCAGCGACAAGACGGCGTAGTGCTACACTATTTTCCCTCCTCACCCTCCCGTCCTCGCCAGTCGCCACGTCGCCTGAACTTGTTGGTCACCGTCACGCCCGAGCAGACACGATCTATCATTCCCATTCGTCTATCATTCCACAACTGCGACTGACCGGATTTTGTCATGTCACATAGGCCGAGGTTGTTAGTTTTCTTTTTTTTCTGTTGGAGTAGCAGAAAGGGGTTATGTAATTAGGGTGGGAGAAGGATGTTGGTTTTTGACGCGGATGATGGGGTTTGTCACATCTGGTGTAATCCGATGATGATTAGCCAAGATACTCAAAGGCATGATACACTTTGGTAAGTCCAATTAATTCGGAATAATTTTGCTCTTTCTAATTTAACCTGATATGGAAAAAAATGACCTTCAATATTATTTTTTCAGCTCAGAACGTATGTACAAAAGTTATATACAATCTTATGAATTAACTTGTCCAGTTAAACGGAAAACAAAACTTAGTTGTGATTTACGTAATGTGTGAATAAGTAAATATCCAAACAAATAAGTGAAATATAAATGAATACATAGATTGAAATACAAGTATAAATATAAATGAACGAATAGAATGTAAACAAACTGAGCAATAAATTGTCGAAATGGTGAACAACCACGGGAACATAGTCAAGATAAATAAAACACACACACACACACACACACACACACACACACACACACACACACACACACACACACACACACACACACACACACACACACATGGCTCGGTGGCGGATTGGTAAAGCACTGGCCTCAAGTCAGAGAACCGGGGTTCGATTCCCCGGCCGGGCGGAGATAAGTTGGGTTTGTCTCCTTTCACGTGCAGCCCCTGTTCACCTAATAGCGAGTAAGTACGGGATGTTAGTCAAGGAGTTGTGACCTTGCATTCCCGGTGTGTGATGTGTGAGTGGTCTCAGACCTACCCAGAGATCGGCTAATAATGAGCTCTGAGCTCGCTGCCGTAGGATGGTGTCTGGCTGTCTCGACAAGAGGCTGCAGCAGATCCGTGGTGAATACACACACACACACACGCAAACACACACGTGTGCGTGCGCGTCTACTCTAGCTGATTGTACTGTAGTATAAAAAGGTAGCAACTCTTGTAGTGCCCTCCACGGTTGTGTGTCTGTATTAAAGCCAGAAAATGATGGAAAATTATACGTCTCGTTAAATGGATTTCTTTAAGCGTTGGATAAGGGAGCGAAATGTATGCGCGTTGGTATGTGTTTATAGTTTTCTCCAAATGTAAAACGTAGGACTAACGCGCGTAACATTCCGCTATGTATTGTAACCAAATTGAGACGCTGGGTTTTGTTTTGGCTGACGCCAGACGTTTTGCTTCAGCAGATTGGTCAACGCGTTCCATCTTTTCCCAACAATTACTCCCACTCCCCCTTTGCCTAATATCCATCTGTTCACTTCCTAATCATCTTCTCTTTTCCCTTATTTCCTTCGTCCTTGTTTATCGCCTTCCGTTGTCCGCTCTTCTACCAGTTTTTACTCTCAGATATTTTGTCGACTTACGAACATAAACTTCCTCATTTCCTGTTTCTCTCTTGCCTCTTCTCTTCAACAGTCTCTCCTAGTGATGGCCATGGGAAAACAGAAATAGTGGGTGATAGTCAAGATGAACATTGGGGGTCGGTGCTGAGAAGACAGAATGTTGCTCCGGTTGTGTGTGAAAGCGGCAGAGTCAGGGGTGACGTTTTACTGTAATTTTACTTCCTCATCCTCCCCTTCTCATTTTGTCGCAGTGCTAAAGTGAATATGGGAAGATAACTAGAAAATGTGATATTAAAACTGAGAAGGAAGGAAGGAAGAAAGGCAGACAGGAAGGAAGACACTCCATTCGCGTGGAGTCTAGAAGCAGGAAAGGTTAACGGAGTCGGGAGGGGAGGGGGGGAACAGGATGTTGGAGCCCAGGGTTGTTCCACGTTTTTACAGACTTGTTCGTGATTGCAAATGTATCCCTGTTTTCTTCACGTGTTCGGTTGCAGGTTTATGAGAAGGGGAGGGTAGTGTCAAATATTCTCCTTTAGCCCCCCTCCTCCAACGCCCCCATCTCTCTCTCCCTCTCTCGCCATCCACCATTTACTCTTCAACTGTACAGGTACACACACCAACGGAACACACACACACACACACACACACACACACACACACACACACACACACACACACACACACACACACACACACACACACACACACACACACACACACACACACACACACACACACACACACACACACACACACACACACACACACACACACACACACACTCGATAGCGCGATTGGTAGAGTTCCCGGGTGCCACTGCGGAGGTCTGGGTTCGAATTCCGCCCAGGGCTGAAATAATTTCAGTATCGCTGCGCTGCGAGTCGTTACAGCAACTCTCGTGGGTGGGGAGTTGGGTGTGTGTGTGTTTACGTGTAAGGTCACAGCATTACCCATAGATCGGTCATATATGAACCCTGAACTCTCTTCCGGGAGGGAAATAGATGTCGATCACGAGTCCAACACGTGATCCAAGAACTTGGTGACACACACACACACACACACACACACACACACACACACACACACACACACACACACACACACACACACACACACACACACACACACACACACACACTTAAAGATATAACAGGACAGATTAGAGTCAACAGAAAACATTGGTAAGATTCATATGTGAAAAGTTGGGAATATGAGGAATTTTGAAAGAAATGTATCTTCAGAGAGTGTAAGTAAATGTTTAGATGACAGACATTTGTGAAGGTGAGGAGCGTACGGCAGGAGGCGCGTAGCTACGGATGATGCTGTCATTCTTGCCCCTATTATGCTCTTGGACTGTTGGGTTAGGCAGTCACAGCTAGGAATTGGAGAGAAGTGCGGGATTCAAACCCACAACTAAGTGAATACAGGACCCGCACGCTTCCGACTGCGATACCATTGCAGATAGATCACATGTAAACATTCCCATGTGTATAGTTATCTGTTTAGGATTGCATACTTGCATAGCACATAAGCACAAACTAACGCAAATCCACAGGTGTACGCATATACACTCGTGCAGAGTACTTCAGTCAGCAAAGAAATGATAAGGTTTTCTTCTTGTCTGGTGTAAGAAACTGCAGGAGGAGCAGACCATTCCAGAAATAATGTTGCTCAAATATCAATGACTTGGCCACAAGATTCTATGACGTTCATAATGGAAATACAATGAAACGACCCTGACGTGATATACTGTATGTTATAGAAATCAGGCATAAGAAAATATTACTAAATAATCTATTCCTATGTAGGACAGTGCCAGACACAGGGAGATATATAAATAAAGTATGGAACTGAAGCTACACGTAATTTCTACTAAAGGGGAGGGGCATACGCCAGGAGGGGTCTAACCGCGGCTGAAGCCGTTACCTTTGCCCTAAACGCTTTGGGGACTGTTGGGGCAGATGACAGTCACTGCTGGAAATCGGAGAAAAGTGCTGGACACACTCGGAAAATGCTAGAGACAGATCAGTATTGAGAATTCTAGATCTAGCGAGAAAAAAACTTTAGATTTTAATAAACTCTACAAAAAAGGGTGGGGGGATGCAAGAGCACAAGTATGAACCACAGGAAATACCGAGAAAGCATAACTTTATGGAAAACGAACACCAAAGAAATAAAAGACTTGTCTGTAGGAGACTTCAACTGCAAAAAGGTGGGTTGGAGGAATGACGGGCCAACGATGGTGTGTGGTCAGGGCAAGCCAGCAGAATTAAATTTGTCCCACAAGAACAGAAATTGGAGTTACAAACGTTCAGTTAAGAATGCATTACTGCTGCTTGAATTTCTTATATTACGCCCTGGAGAGGCAGGAAGAAAACGAAGGTAGGTTGGGCAATGAAAGAGGAAGCTACTGTGAAATAAACATAAAATAGCAAATTGGGAAGAACTAAAGAAGTATGGAGACAGAGAATATGAAAAATCCTAGCAAGTTACTACAACGAAGGAAGAAGATATGCTTATCAACAATGAGGGAATCGGGGAATGCACATAAAATTTGTCTGATCCAATAAGAAATGTACAAAAAAGAAAAATTATTTGATCCCGAAGACAGGGGAAGTACAAACCGTCTGGGGCAGCTAAAACAAACAAACACACACACACACACACACACACACACACACACACACACACACACACACACACACACACACACACACACACACACACACACACACACACACTACCAACCGCGCCATCGAGTCGTGTGTGTGCGAGTCCCAGACTGTCAGTATGGTGGTACCGGCGGTACCTGGTTCGAATCCTGCCCAGGGCTGAAATAATTTTAGTATCGCTGCGCTTCGAGTCGTTACTCCAACTCTCGTGGGCGGGGAGTTGGGTGTGTGCGTGCGTGTAAGGTCATAGCATTACCCATAGATCGGCCATACGAGCTCTGAGCTCTCTTTCGGGAGGGAAATAGCTGTCGATCACGAGTCCAACACGTGATCCAAAGACCAAGGTGAAAAGACCAAGATGAATCACACACACACACACACGTACGTTTGTATGAGAAGTGACATTGAAGTATTGGACCAGTCTTGGGAAAGTATATTTTCTTTTGATTGATCAAGACAGTGCTGAATGGATGAAGTCAGAGTAAATCAATCACGGTTGAAAGTACTGAAGGTTTTCAATGAAGGGAGATGCATCATATCTGAAAATGTGTATCGGGTGAACATTTTTCCCTGCATGATTGAATGAAAGCATTACTTTTAGTCTCTACTGTCACCTCCTCCCTGCCCTCCTCCATAAATCTCTCTCTTGCCACTTCTCTAAATCCACCTCTTCGACTCATTTCACACGTATCGACTTTTTGTCGTGCGCCGCCCACGACTCGGCATCGTGCTCTCAAATAACCTTAGGTGTTAATGGACGCTTTCACAGGTTACGACCACGTATGAAAGTGCCCATAGACACCCATGGTTACTTGAGAGCACGACGTCGTGCCGTGGACGGCGCGCAGCGAAAAGTCGTTCCGTGTGAAAGGATTAGGCATTTGTTAGCTGTGTTCCGTTACGTCTAAGGTACATATACTGATCCATTTCAGATACACAAGTACAGGAAACTAGTAACATCAAAGAAATACACTAATCCCTCCCATATCCGAATTCATTGGGGCACAGTGTGTTCGGATTTGGGAAGTATTCGGATACGCGAGGTAAAATTACCCCCCTGCCCCCCAGTCTCCTCTCCGCCACTTCAGTACCAATTTTTCACATCTGAAGGAATAAAAGTGGTATGCGGTATACTTACATCAAATAATGGCGAGGTTCAGGTAATGCCATTCGGATGTGGGAGGTATTACTGATTACTGGAGTAAGTCACAAATGGAAAAGTAGAAAGAAGCTCGACCGTAAGGTCGATGCGTAGATTGTTTACTTCAGAACGATCGTCCTTACTGTCGATATATACAAGAAAAGCGTTCATGTGTTTTCACAGTTCCAATAGAGATATGTTGATCCAGCACAAGAAACAAGTTGGACGGGATGGCTCTACAATATACCTCGGTTGTTTTCTTACTTATCCGGACATATTTTCAAATTATGAATACGATTGAATCTTTATTATTTGGATGTTGAAAATGTTTCATCGTGATAAAGATCTCTTGCTGCTTTCGTGCGTGTGGGTTCGAGCCTGCGCGTCCGTGTGTCACATTTCTCCGCAAATGTGACATGAAACTTTAATTAGTCAGCCATACACCTGATAAGTCCCGTAATAATTAACATCTCCATTAGTAAGGGACGTCGTATGAATTTATTGATTTGTTTAATTATAGTGACTTTATTGATTTATTTACAGCGACGTCATTATCACTGTGACATCATCGTCACGGTGACGTCATAATCAGTGACGTCAACGTCACAAACTTCCTTCTAATACGCATACATGTCATGCAGACTCACTAATTAGTCGACATGCAAACTTGGCTCTGCCTCGGAAAATTGACTTGGCAGCGGGAGCCACCTGTGTGATGATGATGATGATGATGATGAATCGCCTACTCCCCTTATCAGGAGGCTAGGACGGTGCCCTTTATTGAGGACTTTGTAGCGTGGAATTTAATGAACCATGCACCTTGGTCCAATTCGCTGGTGGCAAGGTTCAAACTACTCTCACTTCGACCTCCGCCGCAAATAGTGACGTTCTACAATTAACTTTTTCCCCTTAAGGTTATGATATATCAATCAAAATATATAAAGCAAACCGAACGTATCTAGAACAAATTATTTGGCACTATTTTTGCCAATGTAACATAATGTCAGGTGCTATTTAATATATTCCCTCTTGAGATATCTGGTCATCCTGCTAAAGTCTGCCTTAGACGCTTTTTATTCGGTCGAGAGTCTTGTCCGCACGACCATTGTTATAGTTTTTGGGCCGTGCTGTAGCCCATTGGATATCGTGTCAAACTGATGAGCAGGAGGTCATGAGTTCAATTCCTGGGACCCTCTGCCTGCTTCTTCCGTTCTGTCCCGACGCCTGAAAAAAAAAAAAAAAAAAAAAAAAAACTGGCAGGGCTTGCCCTACCAGGGGTTTTTCACTTCACACTTCGTGGAAGTGGGGTGGTGAGCAATTTTTGTTATAGTTTGTACACGTCCACGGAAATCCGTGTTTCCTGTATAGAGTCAGAGGTGTATCTGCTGTCCTCTCGATGGGTCTTTTAACTGCAGTAGTGGAGTCTTCCTTCATCTGAATAAAATCACGTGGCGGCAGCGGGAGTAAGTACTCAAGTCGCAATACGTAGCGAAAGACCTAATTTGGATTTTGTAATTGCAAATGACGACACATGTGGGCCTGAGCAACGAAGTATTGAAGCTTGAACTCCTGTGAGTTGATGAGAATACAGGAGAATGTTTCACTGGGAGTCGCCAGTTTTCATGTCATTTCATTTCACCAAAGTCTACTGCAGAACGAAAGCCTCCCCCAACGTTTTCTAGTCTCACGCCTGTGTCAACATATGACACGTCACTCCTGCAAACTTCTGTCTCGTCTGTCCACCATGTGTCTGTTCTCCCTCTTCTACGGTTTCTCATTTGCACCATATGCCGTCATCCTTCCAGTCAATCGGTGGTACCACCCGCCACTGTTTTTTTTTTCCGCCGTAAAATTATTAGGGCAATTATTTGTTTTCTCAACAATTTACATAGAAGGTCATTTGATATGCTGGAGGAAATTTTTCCTCCAGCATATCCGATTTCTTCCCGAAAACTACGGGCTGCAAATTTGCTTTAGTTGTCGGAGGAAAAATAACCTAGCGTTATAACCCCTTTACGCGGCTTGCCCTCTTCTTGCACCTCAGTGTTACTCCCAATACCGACCTCCCCCATTTCTCGCTGGATATTCTTTCGCCTGGTCTCCATCGCCTATCAGTTTCAGGCTTCACACCCATAGATCATAGCTAGGAATGCACACTGATTGTAAACTTAACGCTTCAGACATATAGGTGGAGAACTTCTCATGATGCTTATATATATATATATATATATATATATATATATAATATAATATATATATATATATATATATATATATATATATATATATATAATATAATATATATCAAATATTTCCCATAAAAAAGCCATGCGTCTTTTTATTTAATTTTCATGATTAGGAGTTCTTGATCGTATTTAAAACTGTGCACATATTTTTGCTCGACGTCAGTATTCTGTGGCATGCTCTCTCCTACGGTTTGACAACGGAATAGATTTCGTCGAAGCGTTTGTCCTACGGTTACACTCCTTGAACGAAATTCGATTGAATCTTTGGAATCCAACCATTCTGTTGACTAGTGTAATCTCAGCTTTACACTCGTCTGTGTATACGTTACTCCTTGCCTGTATGCTGTTACTAAAGTACTCGGTTAATTAATTGCGTCTCCTTTTCCCTGTGGGTTGGGTGCACTAGGAACATGAAGTAACACGTTTCTCTCATGCTGTTTGTGTGGTGAGCCAATTGCAATCTGTTTTAGTTGCTGTTGTTATAATTATTTCTATTATTACCTGTATTATTATTATTATTATTATTATTATTATTATTATTTTATTATTTTATTATTATTTTATTATTATTTTATTATTATTTTATTATTATTTTATTATTATTTTATTATTATTTTTATTATTATTTTTATTATTATTATTATCTTATTATTATTTTATTATTATTATTATTTTATTATTTTATTTTATTTTATTATTATTATTATTATTATTATTTATTATTTATTATTATTTATTATTATTTATTATTATTTATTATTATTTATTATTATTTATTATTATTTATTATTATTTATTATTATTTATTATTATTTATTATTATTTATTATTATTTATTATTATTTATTATTATTATTATTATTATTATTATTATTTATTATTATTTATTATTATTTATTATTATTTATTATTATTTATTATTATTTATTATTATTTATTATTATTTATTATTATTTATTATTATTTATTATTATTTATTATTATTTATTATTATTTATTATTATTTATTATTATTTATTATTATTTATTATTATTTTATTATTTTATTATTATTTTATTATTATTATTTTTTTATTTTTATTTTATTTTATTATTATTATTATTATTTTATTATTTTATTTTATTATTTTATTTTATTATTATTATTTTAATATTATCTTTTATTATTATTATTATTGTTATTTTATTGTTATTTTATTGTTATTTTATTGTTATTTTATTGTTATTTTATTGTTATTTTATTGTTATTTTATTGTTATTTTATTGTTATTTTATTGTTATTTTATTGTTATTTTATTGTTATTTTATTGTTATTTTATTGTTATTATTCTATTATTTGATTATTTTTATTATTATTTTATTATTTTATTATTATTCTTTTACTTATTATTATTTATTATTATTATTTATTATTATTTATTATTATTTATTTATTATTTTTATTATCTTATTATTTATTTTATTATTATTTTTATTATCTTATTATTTATTTTATTATTATTTTATTATTCTAATTTTATTATTATTATTATTTTATTATTTTATTATTATTATTTTATTATTATTATTTTATTATTATTATTTTATTATTATTATTTTATTATTATTAGTTTTTTATTATTATTTTTTTATTATTATTTTTTTATTATTATTTTTTTATTATTATTTTTTTTTTACTTATTTTTTTATTATTATTTTTTATTATTATTTTTTATTAATATTTTTTATTATTTTTTTATTTTTTATTATTATTATTTTTTATTATTTTTTTATTATTATTTTTTTATTATTTTTTTATTATTATTTTTTTATTATTATTTTTTTATTATTATTTTTTTATTATTATTTTTTATTATTTTTTATTATTATTTTTTTATTATTATTTTTTTATTATTATTTTTTATTATTTTTTATTATTATTTTTTTTATTATTATTTCATTATTATTTCATTATTTTTTCATTATTATTTCATTATTATTTCATTATTATTTCATTATTATTATTATTAATTTTATTATTAATTTTATTATTAATTTTATTATTAATTTTATTATTAATTTTATTATTAATTTTATTATTTTATCATTATTATTTTATCTGCTTCTGACCCAGGGCGGTGGGCAGGGTGCAGGGATGACCCGTCATCCAGGAGGTGCTCAGATGAGAGGAAGGGTGGGAGGGGTGTGGAGTGTATTTAGGGATGAAATGGGTGGGAGTGTTTTTATGCCTTTCCCTTTTTGGCTACCTCCCTTGGAAGGGGGAAAAAGCCTTGGTATATGTATGTATGTATGTATGTATTATTATTATTTATTATTATTTATTATTATTATTATTATTATTATTATTATTATTATTATTATTATTATTATTATTATTATTGTTGTTGTTGTTGTTGTTGTTGTTGTTGTTGTTGTTGTTGTTGTTGTTGTTGTTGTTGTTGTTGTTGTTGTTGTTGTTGTTGTTGTTGTTGTTGTTGTTGTTGTTGATGATGATGATGATATTGGTGAAATGAGTGGTTAAATTTGGTTTTCGTATAGCTCGGGTGTGAATTATGGGTATATTCAGCCGACCCTCCCTTAAAGGAAGAAAGGGCTTTTAGTGTGTGATTCACCATGGTCTTGGATCACGTGTTGGAGTCGTGATCGACAGCTATTTCCCTCCCGGAAGGAAGCTCAGAGCTCATATGACCGATCTGCGGGTAATGTTGTGACCTTACATGCACACACACACCCAACTCCCCGCCCACGAAAGTTGGAGTAACGAATCGCAACGCAGCGATACTGAGATTATTTCAGCCCTGGGCAGGATTCGAACCCGGGTCTCCATAGTGGCAGCCGGGAACTACCAACCGCGCCACGAGTCGTGTGTGTGTGTGTGTGTGTGTGTGTGTGTGTGTGTGTGTGTGTGTGTGTGTGTGTGTGTGTGTGTATGTTTACCAAGTTGTATCTTACGGGAAGGGGACCTACGCTCGTGGTGACCCGTCTCTGTATCTCTCCATGTCTAATTTGCTCTTAAAATAGTGTATGGTTTTTGCACACACTATTGTTTCGTCTAGTGTGTTCCACACATCCACCACTTTGTGTGTGTGTGTGTGTGTGCGTGTTTTTGTGTGTGTGTGTGTGCGTGTGATTTACCATGGTCTTGGATCATGTGTTGGACACGTAGCGATACTGAAATTATTTAAACCCTGGGCGGGATTCAAACCCAGACCGCCGTAGTGGCGGCCAGGAACTCTACCACTGAGCCAACGAGTCGTGTGTGTGTGTGTGTGTTTACCTAGGTGTATTATACGGGAAGGGGAGCTATGCTCGTGGTGAGCCGTCTTTGTATTTTGCAACATCTAGTTTGTTCTTAAATTCATTGCACACACTGTTGTTTCGTCCAATTTGTTCCAGACATGCACCACTCTGTGTGGAAAGCTGTTTTTTCAGATATCTTCTATAACTGTTCTTTTTGAGTTTCTTTTCGTGTCCCCTTGTTTTCTTCTGTCCCACTTTAATAAGTCTTCTCTGTGAAGGAATTTCACGCCTTTCATGATTCTGTAAATGGCTAATAGATCGCCTCTTTCTCTTATTTGTTCCAGGGTTGGTAGTTCCAGTTTAGGCAATCTTTGCTCGTATGTCAATTTTGAAAGTGTTGGGGCCATCTTTGTTGTTGTTCTTTGGATCCTTTCTATTTCCCTTATATTCTTTTTTGTACTTGGTGTCCATAGTGTCGCTGCGTACTCCAATATTGGTCTTATCAGTGTGACTAGTATTTTCTTTACCATTACCTCATCCAAGTAATTAAAAACAACTTTTATTGATCATAGTAAATTGTAGGTTTCTCCGAATATTTTGTTTATCTGCTTGTCTGGGAACATGTCTTTGGTGATGATTACACTTAGGCCCTTTGCATCGATTTTATATTGTCCTGATATTCTTTTTTACTTTTTCCAAATTCCATTATACTATATTTCTTAATGTTAAAGCTCACTTCCCACTTCTGACTCCATTCCCAGACCTTGTCCAGATCTCTCTGTAGCGATTCAGTCTTTTTCCGAACTTTATGTAACATTCTGCACCTTCATCCATGTCATTTACATATATAGCAAACATGTGTACGTACGCACACGTTTGTATTATATATATATACATTGTGACGTAAGCACCAACAGATGTTTACGGGATGATGCGCCAGTTTATATTTTGGTGCCAATCAGGCCTCATTGTCTTTGGTAAAAGTCGCAAGGAATAGTCCTCAGTAAAAAGCATGGAGACACTTGTGATAGTGGTAAAGTGTTAAGAAGCATTTAAACGACCGGAGGACTGGAGTAGTGCCTGTATAGTTCCTCTTTACAAGGGAAAAGGGGACAAGTGTGAATGTAGTAATTTCAGAGGGATTAGCCTGTTGAGTGTAGTAGGGAAGGCTTATGGGAGGATCTTAATTGAGAGGATTAGGAGAGGAACAGAGGGAGTAATTGGTGAGGAACAGTGTGGATTTAGGACGGGTAGAGGTTGTGTAGATCAGATCTTTGTGGTAAGACAGATATGTGAGAAAGCTATAGGAAAGGGGAAGGATGTTTTTTGGGCTTTCATGGATCTGGAAAAGGCTTATGATAGGGTAGACAGAAAGGCACTGTGGGAGGTTATGCAGATTTATGGGATAGGAGGAAAGCTTTTGGGAGCTGTCAAGAGTTTTTATGAGAGTAGTAGAGCATGTGTTAGGATTAGAAATGGAGAGAGTGAGTGGTTTGAAGTAAAGGTGGGACTTCGTCAAGGATGCGTTATGTCGCCGTGGCTGTTCAACTTATACATGGATGGGGTGGTGCGAGAGGTGAATGCTAGGGTAGTGAGTCAGGGATTGGAGATGGTTAAAGAAAATGGAGAAAAGTGGGAGGTGAGCCAGCTGTTGTTTGCGGACGACACTGCGCTTGTGGCAGGGTCAGAGGAGGGATTGAGGAAGCTGGTGGCAGAGTTTGGGAGAGTATGCGATAGAAGAAAGCTAAAGATAAATGTGGGTAAAAGTAAGGTGATGAGATGTACAAGGGGTGAAAGTGGCAGTAGACTGGAAGTGAACATTAAGGGAGAGCGACTGGAGGAAGTGGATAGTTTTAGATACTTGGGTGCAAGTGTAGCAGGAAAAGGTGGAGTGAAGGTGGAGGTAGAATGTAGATTGAGAGAAGCGAGTAAATGCCTTGGTGGTTTAAAGAGTGTAATGAGGAATAGACATTTGGGAATGGATGCGAAGAGGAGACTGTATGAAGGAGTGATTGTGCCAACAGCACTGTATGGGGCAGAAACGTGGAACATAAGAGAAGAAGAGAGAAGGAGTTTGAATGTGTTTGAGATGAGGTGTCTGAGAAGTATGGTGGGGGTTACTAGGCTAGATAGAGTGAGAAATGAGGAGGTGAGGAGGAGAACAGGGGTGAAAAAGGATTTGGGAGATAGGGTTGATGAAAGAATATTAGGATGGTTTGGACACATGGAAAGACTGAGTGAAGAAAGACTAGTAAAAGAGGTATGGAAGGCAGATGTGGAGGGAGTGAACATGAAGGGACGTCCTAGGATGAGGTGGATGGATGGGGTGAAGGGGGCTTTGGGGAAGAGGGGAATGTCTGTTGAGGAAGGAAGGGAGAGGACGGAAGACAGAGGTGAGTGGAGAATGGTTGTATATGGATGATGATGTGACTGCATGAGGAGGAATGGGCGGGGAAGTGGGGGGTGGGGTAGTATGTGTGAGTAAATTTTGACGCAGCCCGAAGGGATTTCTCCCCGTCCTCGCCTTATATGCAAAGGGGGACGGAGAGGGGGGGTCGCCGATTAAATGAAGCGGCCTCGCTGTGGATGTACTGTGTCTTGCGACACTGCTTCTGACCCAGGGCGGTGGGCAGGGTGCAGGGATGACCCGTCATCCAGGAGGTGCTCAGATGAGAGGAAGGGTGGGAGGGGTGTGGAGTGTATTTAGGGATGAAATGGGTGGGAGTGTTTTTATGCCTTTCCCTTTTTGGCTACCTCCCTTGGAAGGGAGAAAAAGCCTTGGTATATGTATGTATGTGTTTCTGGACTGTGTGCTCCAAGACTGATGACGTGTCTCAACTGGGGTAAAGATAGGGGAGTGAGTGGGGGTTGCGACGTGCTGTGCTACCACAGGTCGTTAGGTCTTCCGTGATTTTTTTTTTCCATTTTTTTTATTTTTAATTTTTTTTTATTTTATGAATAGGGATCTGAGACGACACCAAAACTCCGCTTGGGTGACGTCATTTACAAATTCTTCACTGGCGAAAGACAGCCGGAGACTGATCCCAAACTAATACAACACAAATGATACCTTAACATGTCTGGCTAGAGATCTATGGGTGGATCCTAGGACGGGAATAGGACAACTGGCCGCGGGAAATAGGCCGCCATATGGAACTTAAAAAAAACAACAACGCTAAAAGCGTGATAAAGATGATTAAAATTTCTATGTGAGGTACTTTATTGGAATAAAATTATGAAATATACATATGTAAAAGTCTACGAAGAGTTATGTTGCTATTAAAATTATCATCGGTAAAAAAAAAAAAATATTACTGGTAGGTTAGGTTAGGTCGTACGTACGCATGGCGGCCAGTCGGGCTGCGGCCAGTTGTCTTAGACCCTCCTAGGACCGTTGGCAGTTACTGTGGGTCTGCGGATTTTCAGTCATTGGAATTCGAGGCATAATTTATGTACGCTTTCTACCATAAGAAAATATTTTTATGAAAATATGTAGTTAATTTGTCTGGCTGATTAGCTAGTATGTAGAATCTACAATTTTTTCATGAGTATAGTCAATGGAATAAATAAATATTCTTTTTTCAATTGGTCGAAATTATTGGCCTGAGCTGACAAAAGTACGAACCAAAACAACCTTGATAAACGGGAAAGGATTAAGCTAATGAAGTAGTTACAGCCATTCCTTTCACAAGGCTGGCAAAAGGTTCGGACGACCCTAAAACTACTTCGATAACTAGAAAGCGATTTACAGTTCATTCAAGAAGACTAAGCTAATGAAAATGGTTGTAACCTTTCGTTTCAATGGAGGTTCTTGCAATTTTTTCATGAGTATAGTCAATGGAATAAATAAATATTCTTTTTTCAATTGGTCGAAATTATTGGCCTGAGCTGACAAAAGTACGAACCAAAACAACCTTGATAAACGGGAAAGGATTAAGCTAATGAAGTAGTTACAGCCATTCCTTTCACAAGGCTGGCAAAAGGTTCGGACGACCCTAAAACTACTTCGATAACTAGAAAGCGATTTACAGTTCATTCAAGAAGACTAAGCTAATGAAAATGGTTGTAACCTCCACGAGGTTCTTGCTCATTGGTTCAGATGTATTTGCTCGAGTCGACGACATACAAGTGTTCAGTGCAGAATGGCTTCTGTCTACGTGGACAGTTGCCCCACATGTGTTGGATATCCACAGCTTCGCCTTTTCTAATCTAGCGTAGTCCTCCACCGTCCGAGACTCCGGGAACATCTTTTACTTCTTCGAAGTGGAAACTCCTCCACGGCAGTAACTAGTGATCACCATGCCTTACAACAGCCTCTTGTACAATCTTGTGCGTCTTGTGTTTGTGTATTTAGATTGGAATAAATCACTCGTGATGTCTTTCAAATAGTTTGATGGACCCCGGATCGAAGCTTCGCGACGCCTTGTTTTGATTATGTATTTAGATTAACTAATTTTTATGTTAACATTCAAATGAAATATGGACTTTAGATTGTAGGAAAGAGGCCAAACGCAGAGTATGGGAGTCCAGTATATTTGACGATATACTGGACAACCACACTGCGTTTGGCCTCTTTCCTACAGTGCTGTTGCAGTCGTTACCGCTTTTACTCATCTGGACTTTAGATTATTTTTATCTCGGAAAAAGAGTACATGTTAACTATTACTGTTTTAAAGTCTGTACTGGTAACTGAAACTACAAATTTCAAATGCCAAGTTGACAAGGAACTCTAAATTAAATAGCCGTAAAAATATGCCTTGGTAGAGTAAAAGTTCGCGCTGTTTATGACTACGGTATTGTTTGTTGTTGGGTCGATTTTGTATTTTTTTTGCCGACGATTGTACTGGGTCGACATACGACAAATGTTGTGAATCTGAATAACTAGGCGACTTCACAAACAGTATTCCAGATTTCCCCGGAAACATTTCAGCAATGTATGTAGTATTCGTATATACTCTGACTTCTCATAGTTCGACATTCAGCCTCACACTGTGCTGCATTTATGATTCAGAAAATGAAAGATTGTAACCGAAGTCGTTTCTGCTCAAACAAACTCACAACAGTTGACCCAAGCGCATAGGGGGTGATGACTTCGGCAGCAGCTACGCGCCTCGTGACGTAATCTCTTCACCTTCTTGTTCAAAAGGGACATGAGACTAAAAAAAAAAAAAAAAAAAAAAAAAAAAGGATAAGATTTTTTCATATCCATCTCACTCTTCCATGTCTGAGAAAAATACAATAATTTTTTTATTGTAATTTTTATACATGACCTTGTTTGATTGCAATAAAACATTACTACTACACTTTCGTTAGATTAATACACACACACACACACACACACACACACACACACACACACACACACACACACACACACACACACACACACGACTCGGTGGCGCAGTTGGTAGAACGATGAACTACTAGCATGGTGGTGCGCATAGTGCTTGGTTCGAATCCTGCCCAGGGCCGAAATTAATTTCGGTACAGCTGCGCTTCGGGTCGTTACTCTGACTCTCGTGGGCGGGGAGTTGGGGGTGTGTGTGTGTGAAAGGTCATAGCATTACCCATAGATCGGACCTACGAGCTCTGAGCTCTCTTCCAGGAGGGAAATGGCTGTCGATCACGAGTCGAACACGTGATCCAAAAGACCAAGTGAATACACACACACACACGGATTGGTAAAGCACTGGCCTCACAAGCCAGAGAACCGGGGTTCGATTCCCCGGCCGGGCGGAGATAAGTTGGGTTTGTCTCCTTTCACGTGTAACCCCTGTTCACCTAGCAGTGAGTAGGTACGGGGCGTTAGTCAAGGAGTTGTGACCTTGCATTCCCGGTGTGTGATGTGTGAGTGGTCTCAGACCTACCCAGAGATCGGCAAATAATGAGCTCTAAGCCCATTGCCGTAGGGTGGTGTCTGGCTGTCTCGACAGAGACTGCAGCAGATCCGAGGTGAATACACACACACACACACACACACACACACACACAAACACATTTATATATATATATATATATCTATATATATATATATATATATATATATATATATATATATATATATATATATTCTTGTGCCATACCAGCAGTAAACTGATATATTTTTCTCCCTTTATAACATATTTTAGAAGGTTGCAGCCACCCCGGACCAGGTCTCGTGAACTACCCCCCCCCTCTTTTTCCCATTCCTTTCCCTTTACTCAACCCTGTTGTAAAATATGTACGCGATACTCACGTATTTGCATCAAATGACTTTGTGTAGTGCTTGCAGAAAGCGACGAATGTGACGATGCAGAAACACCATGTGTCCCGCAACAAGCGAGGGCAGGTCCTTGGGCAGAGAGGAGGATTCCGTGGTTGCACCATCTGGTTTACGGGCTTGTCCGGTGCAGGTAAGCTACCAGAACCCTATCTTACATCTATCTATAAAGCAAGGGCTTTTTCTCTCATACATGGGAGGTAGCCAAGTCAAAAGGCACGTACCCACTCACCCATTTAACAACCATCCACCACCTTCTCCTCCCTCTCATTTTAGCTCCTCATGGATGAGGGGCTTACATAAGAACATAATAATGAAGGAAACTTCAAGAGCTCATTAGGCCTACACTAGGCAGTTCGTTGTCTCTTACCAACTATCATCCCCGTCAATAAAGTTATCTAATCTTCTTAAAACATGTTTACTAAGTCTATTCCAATCGTTAAGCACTCTATTAGTAAACGAGTTCTTTCCTATTTCCTTCTTAAACCTAAATTTGTTCAATTTAATCCCATTACTATGAGTCCTACACAGCTGTCTTAGTATGATGTCCTTGCCTTAATCTGCATATCAGTGGCATAGTGTGGGTGGTGTTTATTGAAGCATTGAGGGGAAGTTTGTTCTTAGGGGGTGTTCAAGGGATACCAAAAATGTCAACAGTTAATAGCATCATTAAAATGAGTTTGGGAAAAAGTAGTACCTAATATTATCGAGAGAGAGAGAGAGAGAAAGAGAGAGAGTGAGTGAGTGAGTGAGTTTATTTGACTTTTCATATTGTGAATAAATTTTCTCTGATTTTGATGCGAGAAGGGAAAGGGGATTTGTTACTAGGCATGATGTAATCTCACTTTGCCACCATATTTAAGGATGTAGAGTAGTTTTACTGTAATATACACAAATTGTATGTATACTTTTGTAGTAAATGAATAAAGTATAGAAATAAATGCATGCTTACATGAATAAGTATATGATTATAGATATATGGATAAATGATAAATGAATGAATAAATAGATAAATAGTAAAATATATATACTTTTCCTGTTAACAGGTAAAGCTAATATCAATTATGACTAGATATATGGTTAAGTAATAAATAAAAGAATAAAAAGTAATAAATAAAAGAATAAAAAGATAAATAGTTATATATACTTCTTCTGTTACCAGGTAAAACTACCATCAGTTTTGCCCTTGAAGAATATCTTGTGTCAAGGGGCATTCCAGCTTATGGTCTTGATGGGGACAATATGCGGCATGGCCTCAACAAGAATCTAGGTTTTTCTGATGAAGACAGAGAGGAGAACATCAGACGTGTGGCTGAAGTTGCAAGACTCTTTGCTGACTCTGGAGTAGTTTCCCTCTGCTCGTTTGTCTCACCATTCTCCAAGGTTATAAGATATTCAAAATTCATTATTTTATGTTTCAATTTTGCATAGAGAATAATAAGTTGATTAAATCTCTTATAAACAGTAAAATAAATTCATTGGAAAACTAATCTCATGTTTACATTTTTTTTTTTTTATCAAATAAAGGACAGAGAACAGGCTCGCAAGATCCATGAAGAATCCAACCTACCATTCTTGGAAGTTTTTGTAGATACCCCATTGGAAGTTTGTGAACAGCGAGATGTCAAAGGACTCTACAAGAAAGCCCGTGCTGGTATAATCAAGGGTTTCACGGGTATTGATTCCATTTATCAGAAGCCTGAAGCTCCAAACTTGGTTTTGAAAACTCATCAATGTACTGTTAATGAATGTGTCCAGCTTGTTGTAGAGCTACTTACAGAGTGGGTAAGGATTCAAAGAAACATCTGTTAATAATATTTTCATGTGAAAATGTAGTAGCTCTCTAAAACAGCATAAAAAGGATTGCTATACTTCAACACCTTGTTAACTTTTTTTTTTTTCAATACATTTTAGAGCATCATTCCTCAAAATGCTCTAGACCATGTCAAGGAATTATTTGTTCCTGAAAATCTTGTGGATAATGCCCGTGAGGAAGCCAGGTCTCTTCCTCCTTTGGAAATTACAAAGTTGGATACCCAGTGGTTGCAGGTGTTGTCAGAAGGTTGGGCCACTCCTCTGAAAGGTTTTATGCGAGAAAGGGAATTCCTTCAGGTAAGTTAAACTTGATGAATTTTTAAGAGAAAAACAATGCATATAGCACAGAAACATAGATTACTCTTAAGAAACCTGGTGGGCTTGCATCTAACATCCTCATTTTCAAATCCCCCATCTGGGGTATTGACTAAATAAAGTTTATGCAGTTAGGCAGTTGGAACCTTGAGGACTTAAATAATATCTGTGTGGTGCAGACTCTTACACATGCACGTGCGCGCGCGCACAAACACACACACATACACACACACACACACACACACACACACACACACACACACACACACACACACACACACACACACACACACACACACACACACACACACACACACACACACACACACACACACACACACACACACACACACACACACTGATAAGACCCAAACTAGAATATGCTGCAACACTATGGGCACCTAGCACAAAGAACAGAAGAAAGTTAGAAAGAATACAAAGAGCAGCGGCAAAGTTGGTGCCTACACTGACAAACCTGACGTACAAACAAAGATTGGAAAAATTACATCTGTCATCACTGGAACAGAGAAGAGAAAGAGGTGATTTGTTGACCATTTTCAGAATTATGAAAGGGATGGAAATTCTAGACAGAGACGACTTATTAAAGTGGGACAGAAGAGAAAAAAGAGGACACGAAAAGAAACTAAAGAAAGACAGCTACAGAAGAGACCTGAAAAAGAATAGCTTCCCACATAGAGTGATTGATGTGTGGAACAAACTAAACGGAGAAACAGTGAATGACAAAACTATACACGATTTTAAGAATAAACTGGATGTGGAGAGATGCTAAAATGGGTCACTACGAGCATAGCTCTCATCCTGTAAAATACAACTAGGTAAATACACATGTCAGACAGACAGCGAAGATTGGAATTCTGTAAAAAAAAAAAAAAAAATGCAATTTTCGTGGATTTCAGCGACCTGTGTTGTATTAGTAGGGAAGGGGAAAGCTTGTGGTGTAGTGGGCAGGTGAAGAAAAAGGAGAAGGGGAGGAATTATTGAGAAAAATAGAAGGAAATGTGGGAGGGGAGGAACAGGCGAAGTTGAACAAGTCAGCAAAGGGATCAAAAGTAGAAATATAGATAAGGGTAACTCAATAGAAAGTGGAGATAAGTATTTCTATGGATTTAATGAGTGAGGAGACAATAACCTTCCCCGATTAGCAAGTCTAGAGGAAAAACTAACAAAAATGAATGAATCAGGGGAAGTTAGGTTTAGCCAACTTGTGCTAATTACACAGAGAGTTGGTAAATTGGAAGAACTAAAGAAGGAGAACCAAAACCTAAATAAAGAAATAGAAGAATTAAAAAGACAGTTAAAAGAATTAAAGGATGAGAATGAGGAATTAAAAAGGAATAATAAAGAAAATAAGGAGGCCATAGTAAAAGAGGTAAAGGCTTGGAGAAAAGTTCAGGAGGTATAATAAGATTGAATTTAGAGATATAGTGAAACAACAGATGAAGGAACACACTAAGGACACAGTTATTAAAGTGATGAGAGAGAAGGAGAATATAGTAAGAGACATAGCAGATATAAAGAAATGTATTAGGAATGGAAGTGAAGCATAATCAAAATGGGACTACAAGAGTAAGAGATGAGAAAGAAAAGGTAAACAAGGTATTAAAATATTTCAAGAAGGTGAACAGGAAATAGGGAAATAGATTGAAGAAATACATAGATTAGGGAAATACAGTATAGACAAGACCAGACCTATTAGAGTTAAATTCAGGTCAAACGACAGCAGAGAATGTCTTATCAAAAACAGGGAAACTAGCAGAAAGTGATGAGTACAAACGGGTATGGATAAAAAGAGAGATGAATAAAGAGGAAAGAGAGGAAGAAAAAACAAAAAGAACCAAAGATAAAGAAAAAAACGAGAACAGAACAAAGTCAGACAAAGAGAAATTCTATTGGAGAGTAGTGGATGTGAAAATAAGGAAATGGTTTATAGGAGAGAAAACAGAAGGGAAACAGAAAACAGGATGGAGGTAACAGAAACTTAAAAGTGTCCTTCACAAATATAGATGGCTTAATAACAGGCATGGATGAACTGAATGATTACCTGAAGGAAAAAGAAACTGACATAATGGGAATTGTAGAAACAAAATTAAAAGGTCCATTACCACTCAACAGTGTAGGACATGGTGTATATAACTATTGGATTAGAAACAGAGAAGTAAAATAAGGAGGTTGAGTTATGTTCCTGACTAAGAAGGATATAAATATGAGGAATGTTACATATGGAAAAATTAGAGTAGAGATGATTATGATGGAAGTAGAGGACAGGGACAAGAAGAGCAGGAAGTTTGTGGTAAATTATGTGCCTCCTAAAACGGCTTTGTGGAAATAGAGAGAACACAAGAATATGTTAGAAGACACAAGGATAACACTAAATAAGATAATGGAAGATGGAAGAAGAATAGTTATAATGGGTGACTTTAATTGTAAAGAAATCGGCTGGGAAGAAATTACAGTGAAGGGTGGAGATGACCTATGGGGGAAATGTACTACTTGATATGATTATAGAACATACAATGATGCACTGGATACAAGAGAATACTAAGTATAGAAATGAGGAAGAACCATCGAGACTAGACCTAATAATCATATCAAAACCTGAAATAGTGGACAAGATTGAATATAAGACACCAATAAGTAAAAGTGACCACATATTGGTTGAACTGGAACTAAATGAAGAAAAATACAGGGAAAAAACGAACAATATAGAAAGGGAAGATTTTTTTTTTTTTTTTTTATAAAATAAGAGAATTTTTTCAAAAAGCAGACTGGGAAAGGATACACAAGGAGGAAACAACAGTTGAAGAGAAATGGAATATTTTGGCAAAAATTTATAAGGAAGGAGTGGAAAAGTATGTTCCAAGACAACAAGAAAAAGGATATGTAAAGTGTTGGTACAACAAAAGGTGTAGGGAGTTGAAAGACAAAAGGAATAAAGCTTGGATAAAATGGAAGAAAGACAAAAGACCTGAAAAATGGAAAATGTATACTAGTTATAGAAATAAATATGTACAAGTGTGCAGAGAAGAAAAGAGAAAATGCAAAAAGGATGTCATAGAAAAAATGTAAAGATCAACCAAAACTATTTTATAGATTTGTAAACAACGAACTGAAAAACAAACAAGAATTAGTGAAACTACGACAAGGAGGAATAGAATAGAGGAAATAGAAATGGCAGAAATTACGAACAAGCATTTTAAATCGGTGTTTACATGGGAGAACATACAACTTAGAGATGTTGAGTGGGAGGAGAAAGTCCCCCCTATAAAAGAGATAAAAGTAACAAAGAATGAAATAATGAATCACTTGAGTAATCTCGATGTCAGAAAATTGCATGGTCCAGATGAAATGGCAAACTGGATTTTGAGAGAATGCAGGAATGAACTAACAGACAAAACACATAGTCTAATAAACAGTACATTGAAACAAGGAAAAGTTCCAGAAGATTGGAAAAGAGCAAATATAGTACCAGTATATAAGGGGAGAAACAAAGAAGACCCTACAAGCTATAGACCGGTATCTCTTACAAGTATGGTAGCAAAAATTTGTGAAAGAATTGTCAAAATTAGATGAGTAATGCATTTGGAAAAAAACAACATACTAAATCCAAGGCAGTTTGGATTTAGACAAGGAAGATCATGTGTCACAAACATGATGTGTTTCTATTCAAGACTAATAGATATAATACAAGAAAGAGATGGATGGCCATATTGTGCTTTTCTAGACCTGAAAAAAGCTTTTGATAAGGTGCCACATCATAAGAAATTACTAAAGAAATTAGAAACTGCAGGAGGAATACAGGGCAAACTACTTAAGTGGATGGAAGACTTCTTGCATGAAAAGAAAATGAGAGTGGTGATAAGAGACAAACATTCCAATTGGGATGAGGTGATTACTGGAGTTCCACAAGGAACAGTTTTTGCCCCAATAATGTTTGCTATATATATTAATGATATGGATGAAGGAATTGAAAGTTATATGAACTTTGCAGATGATGCAAAAAATGTTGAAAAAAGTGAACAAAGATTGTGAATCACTGCAGAGTGATCTCAATAAAGTATGGGAATGGAGTAGGAAGTGGGAGATGGAATTCAACATAAGAAGTGTAGTATAATGGAATTTGGAAGAAGCAAAAAAGAATAGTGGGATCATATACATTGGGAGAGGAAGAAATTAAAAAAGTGGAAAAAGAGAAGGACCTAGGAGTCATTATTATGAATAATATGTCCCCTGAGAAACATATAAACAAATTTTTTAGAGAAACTTATAATTTAAAAAGATCAATCAAAGTGGCATTTACAC
>NC_134784.1:11664438-11666938 GCF_046742065.1 Oratosquilla oratoria
TATATATATATATACATATACATATATATATATATACAAATACATATTATATATATATTATATATATATATATATATATATATATATATATATATATATATATGTATATATATACGTAATATATATATACATATACATATACATATACATATGCATATATATATATATATACATATATATATTACAAAGGATTACAAAGGCAAAGCATGCCGACAGGAGACCTTTTGATCCATATCTAGGTCGGATGCAAAAAAAAAAAAAAAAAAAAAAAAAAAAAAAAATAAAATTAAAAAAAAAATAAAAAAAAAAAAAATTAAAAAAAAAATAAAAAAAAAAAAAAAAATCATATTAATGATAAATTAAAACTATAATAATGTAAATAACAATTAAAACACATAAATAAATGCATTGGTATAGTTGAATAACAAACAAACAGGTAAATAGTAAATGATAATAAATTGACATATAACTAATAATAAATGAAAATCAGACAGACAAATTATAACAAAACAAAATAATTACAGCATCTTACTTAGGTATTTATCTAAATGATTCTTAAAGCTTTGAACTGAACTACATTGCACTACCTGTGCAGGAAGTTTATTCCATTCATTAACTACACGGTTGGCAAAGTTGTTTCTACCTACTTCCAAATTGAATCTATTTCCGGACAGTTTGAGACCATTGTTTCTTGTCTGATTCTCATTCAATG
This sequence comes from Oratosquilla oratoria, assembly GCF_046742065.1. Classification (NCBI taxonomy): domain Eukaryota; kingdom Metazoa; phylum Arthropoda; class Malacostraca; order Stomatopoda; family Squillidae; genus Oratosquilla; species Oratosquilla oratoria. Next base: position 11,665,151 of record NC_134784.1, read on the forward strand.
TGAAAATTTGGTCACTTTTGATGTTGTCAATTCCCTTTAAAATCTTAAAGACCTGTATCAAGTCACCTCTGAGTCTACGCTTTTTTAGGGAAAACAGATTCATGTGCTTAAGTCGATTTTCGTATGATTTATTTTTGATATTTGGAATCAGTTTTGTGGCTCGCCGTTGTACTTTTTCCAGTCTGTCAATGTCTTTAATGAGATTCGGTGACCATACGGAAACAGCATATTCCAAATGTGGACGAACTAACGATTTATATAGCTTGTTAATGAGTGATGGACTTTTGAAATCAAAAGATCGCGCAATCAATCCCAGAATCTTATTTGCTTTCTCAGAGGCTGAAATACACTGCTTGGATGATTTGAGGTCGTTACTGATAATTACGCCGAGATCTTTTTCACTATCCACTTTTGTTAACGAATTTCCAAATAACTTGTAATCGTACTTACTGTTATTTTTACCTATGTGCATTACCTTGCATTTACTTGTGTTATATTTCATTAGCCACTTTTCAGACCATTGCTGTAATTGATCTAAATCTTCTTGAATATCTAATTGGTTTGAGTGATCATTTGCCACTCCGCACAGTTTTGTATCATCAGCAAATTTGGAAACAGTAGATTTTAGTCCATGGTCTATATCATTTATATATACTATGAATAGAAGTGGCCCAAGAACGGAACCCTGAGGAACTCCACTTGCAACACTTTTCCATCCAGAAGTTTTTCCATTTAAAACAACTCTCTGTTTTCGACCTTTCAACCAATTACTAGTCCAACCTAATAGGCTACCACTTATTCCATGCAAAGCTAATTTAGTAAGTAGTCTTTTGTGTGGGACGGTATCAAAAGCTTTTGCAAAGTCTAGATATATTAAATCTATATTGTTTCTTTTGTCATAATTCGAGATAACTGTGTTGTAGAATTTAAGTAAATTAGTCAAGCAAGAACGTATCCGTATAATACCATGTTGACTATCATTTATCAAACAGTTACTTTCCAAATGATATTCGATAGCATCTCTGATGATAGTTTCCAACATTTTTCCTACAATTAAATTCAAGCTTATAGGCTTGTAGATATTTGGTTTCTTTTTGTCACAGTTTTCAATATGGGAGTAATGTTAGCTAGCTTCCATTCTTTTGGGACACCTCCAGATATGATGGATTTCTCAAAAATAATTTCTAATGGAACAAAAATCCCATTTTTCATTTCCTTTGAGATTTTTGCATACCAACTGTCAGAACCTGGTGTTTCATTAACTTTGAGTTTATCTAAACATCTTTTATTTTTTTCTTTTGTTATATATACCGTAGTAAGTTTACCTTAGACTTTCCACAGGTTTCAGTTTGGAGTTCACTTTGAGCTGTTTCGTTTACGAATACTGAGCTAAAATAATTGTTTAAGAGATTACACATTCCTTCATTTGAATATTCAAGTTGACTGTCAGCAGATAATAGTGGACCAATGTGATTCCTAACAACCTTTTTATCTCTAATGTAACTATAGAATTCTTTGGGATTCTCTTTGGATTTCTCAGCGATGTTCATTTCGTATTGTCGTTTTCTTTTTCTTATTGTCTTTTTTAAATCTCTCTGTATTGATACATAACTTTCATAGTCATTAGATGCACCCGAGCATCTTATAAGATATTTCTTATAAGCCTGTCTCTTTTTAGCAATACTTTTTTCAGTTTGTCGAGCCACTTTGGGCGAGCCTGATTTGGGGGACGTCTGTCCTTAAAAGGAATGTAAGTTTGAATCATCTTAGTGAGCCTATTTTGAAATA
>NC_134784.1:11676938-11701938 GCF_046742065.1 Oratosquilla oratoria
AAGAGCATTGGCTATTCTTCGAAACCCAGAATTCTATGAGCACCGTAAGGAGGAAAGGTGTGCTCGACAGTTTGGTAGGTCTCATCTCTATCACCACTAGATATTATGGACAATTTACTTATTACAAAATGTTTGCTGAAAGAAAGAGGAATAGGTGTATTTGTTATTTATTAGGTTTAACAAATCTCATAATATCCTGAATATTTTGATTTTAGGTGAAATTAGACATGTGCCATTGAATTCTCACTCATTCATGATCATGAATCTTCTGTGATTGAATTAATCTTTTTATTTTTTTCTCTATTATTCAACCTAAGTAGTTTGTTTTGAATCCTGAGAAATTTTAACCTGTTTGTATTCAGTTTTCAATTATTGTTTTAAGATTCACTGACTGGAAACCTACAGCCATGAATAGCTGCCAAAATTCTTCAGGTCCTCCCATAGCTCTCTTATTACTGTTGTAAATTTTTATTAACTTATCATTTGTTAGTTTATATGCATGATTTGGTTGAGTTCTACCCAGTTTACCGGTACTTGAAATTTTAAATAGTTATAGTTTCTGATACCTGTATAGGATATTGAAGTTTTATGTAATTATTACTTGAAAAATAAAGGCATAAGAGGGTCTAGGAGTTTTCCAACCAGTACATTAAAGTTTGGGTATTTTAATGTACGTGGATGTAGTACAGATGAGAGTAAAAGGGAAGAGATAGGCAGTATGTTTGTGAGAAGAAAGATGGATGTGTTGGCTTTGAGTGAAGGATAGAGTAGAACTGGGAGTGGAGGAGGAATGGGGATGGTTCAAGGAGGGAGTCACAAGGTGTGCAAAGATGGTGTGTGGAACAAGGAGGACAGGAGGAAATAGAAGGAAGGGTAGTGACTGGTGGGATGAGGAAGCAAAGAAGGTTGTAGAAAAGAAGAAGCGAGCTTTCATAGATTGGTTACAAAATAGGACGAGGGAATCATATGAGAGGTACAAAGAAATAATAGAAGTAAAGCATAAGATAAAGGAGGTAAAAATAAGAGATGTGAAATGGGGTAAGAGTATGACAGAAAATTTTGAGAGTAATAAAAAGATGTTTTGGAAAGAAATTAAGAGGAAGATGAAGCGAATCATGTAGAGAAGAAAAGGTAAAAGGCGCAGATGGAGAGATGATAATGGAAGATGGGCAGAGTATTTTAGAGAGTTGCTAAATTTGAATGAGGATAGGGAGGGAAAGGTAGTTGCAGTGGGAAATGCTAAGAAAATGAGAGTGATGAGTGAGGAAAATGGAGGAGAAATGAGGAAGGATGAAGTGAAGGCAGTTGATGATGAGAGAAGGTAAGGCACCTGGTCTGGATGGATGTCATACAGAATGTCTGAAAAAAGGAGGTACAGTCATGATGGACTGGCTGGTGAGGTTATTTAATGTTTGTTTAAGAGAGGGTAGAGTGCTGGAGGACTGTAGGAGTGCCTGTATAGTTCCACTTTACAAGGAAAAAGGGGACAAGTGTGAGTATAGTAGTTTCAGAGGGATTAGCTTGTTAAGTGTAGTTGGGAAGGCTTATGGGAGGGTCTTGATTGAGAGGATTAGGAGAGGAACAGGGGGAGTAATTGGTGAGGAACATTGTGGGATAGGACAGGTAGAGGTTGTGTAGATCAGATTGTGGTAAGACAGATAATTGAGAAAGCTATAGGAAAAGGTAAGGATGTTTTTTGGGCTTTTATGGATCTGGAAAAGGCTTATGACAGGGTAGACAGGAAGGCACTATGGGAGGCATCGCAGATATATGGAATAAAAGGAAAGCTTTTAGAAGTTGTCAAGAGTTTTTACTAGAGTACTAGACCGTGTGTCAGGATTAGAAATGGAGAGAGTGAGTGGTTTGAGGTAAAGGTGGGACTTCATCAGGGATGTGTTACTCAATTTATACATGGATGGGGTGGTGCGAAGTGGTAAATGCAAGGGTAGTGGGTCAGGGATTGGAGATGGTTAAACAAAATTGAGAAAAGTGGGAGGTAAGCCAGCTGTTGTTTGTGGATGACACTGCACTTGTAGCAGGATCAGAGGAGGGATTGAGGAAGTTATTGACAGAGTTTGGGAGAGTGTGTGAAAGAAGGAAGTTGAAGATAAATGTGGGTAAAAGTAAGGTGATGAGATGTACAAGGGGTGAAAATGGCAGCAGACTGGAAGTGAGTATTAAGGGAGAGAGACTGGAGGAAGTGGATAGTTTTAGGTACTTGGGTGTGAACATGGCAAGAAAGGGAGGAGCAGAGGTGGAGGTAGAGTGTAGATTGTAGATTGAGAGAAGCGAGTAAATGCCTTGGTGGATTAAAAAGTGTAATGAGAAATAGACATTCAGGAATGGATGCTAAGAGGAGATTGTATGAAGAAGTGATTGTACCAACAGTACTGTATGGTGCAGAAACATGGAACATGAGAGAGGAAGAGAGGAGTTTGAGTGTGTTTGAGATGAGGTGTCCGAGAAGTATGATAGAGGTTACTAGGTTAGATAGAGAAATGAAGAGGTGAAGAGGAGAACAGGGGTGGAAAGGGAGCTGGGAGATAGGGTGGATGAAAAAGTATTAGGATGGTTTGGTCACATGGAAAGAATGAGTGAAGAAAGATTAGTAAAGAAGTGTGGAAGGCAGATGTGGAAAGAGTGACCATGAGGGGTCGACCTAGGATGAGATGGATAGATGGGGTGAAAGGGGCTTTGGGAAAGAGGGGAATGTCTGTTGAGGAAGGACAGGAGAAGACAGGGGTGAGTGGAGAGTGGTTGTATATGGATGATGTTGTGATGCATGAGGTGGAATGAGTAGGGGATGGAGTGTGAGGAAGTATGCGTGAGAAAAATTTGACGAAGCCCAAAGGGATTTCTCCCCGTCGTCTCCTTTTCTGCATGAGGGGACGGAGAAAGGGGGTAGCCGAATTGATGAAGCGGCCTTGCTGTAGATGTGTTCTGTCTTGCAACACTGCTTCTGACCCAGGGCAGTGGACAAGGAGGTGCCAAGATAAGAGGGTGGAGGGGAGTGGAGTGTGATAGGGATGGAATGGGTGGGAGTGGTTTTTATGCCTTTGTTTTTTGGCTACCTTCCTTATAAGGGGGGAAAAAGCCTTTGGTATATGTATGGTATATGTATGGTATATGTATGTATTACTTTATAGACTTTGTGACTTCTATGGATCAGATCCATATAGCATTTTTTTTATGAGTGGAGTGGTGATTACTTTAAATTTCTATCCTTCTTTTCCATTACCTTTCATTAATCTCATCACTTTTGGCATTTGTGCTTGAACAGCATGGCCAATTGGCTGTTGTATAATATATAGTAAAATTTATGTTTTGCAATTTGAATGACTTGATTGATAATTTTGTTATTATCAGGGACAACATGCAAAAGTCATCCCTACATCAAAATGATTTATGAGAGTGGAGATTGGCTTTGTGGAGGAGATATTGAAGCTTTGGAGAGAATCAGGTTAGCATTATTATCTTTTTATTTTCATGGTCTTTCTTCTCTCTCCTGTGGTGGTGGTGGGGGAGAAGGATGTCATCACTGTATTTCCATTCTTGTTGTAGAAGGTGACTACATGGGATCAAGTGAGGAGACTAGGGATTCCCATACTGTATTTTTTCTTGTATGAAAGGTCAATGCATTCTTAAGAAGGTTTGGGAGAACTCCAACCAGAACTCTAGTAATTGGACCATTAATGATATATGGTGTGGATGAAAATAAAAGGGAAGAGATTGGTAGTAACTTTGTGTGAAGAAAGGTGGATGTGTTAGCATTTAGTGAAAGGAAACTGAAAGGAAAGGTGAGTTGGAGTTTGGGAATGTGGTAAATGATGAGATAGCTAAGTGCATGGTAGAGTGGAGAGAAGTGTCATCAAGGATAATGTGGGCTAAGATTGAGTTGGGATGGGAGGTGTGGGGTTTTTGTGAATGCATATGGCCCTGGTAGTGAGAAAAGTGAAGAACAGAGGGAAGTGTTTCAGACTCACTTAAATGATTATGTAAAATGTTTTGGGAGAAACATTTGATAAAGTTCACAGACACATATTAAAAAAAGAGAGAGAAAAAATAAAATAAAATAAAGGAAAAAATCAGTGACAGAAATCCACAACAATGGTAAGAAATGGCTAACAAACTACTCAGCAGGTAGACAGTGCAGAATAACCAAAAACAACCCTACTCACCGGACTCAATATATCATACAAGCACAATTAGTCAAATGCAACAAAAAGACTACACAGCAGGATACTACTCAGACATTTATAGTAACCTTTCTCCATGTAAAAACACATTCACACTCGGACCACAAAACAAGCATTCCAATACTGATCACCTAACAACCTCCTCTGTCAAACCCCTGCTGACATTAACCCCACCAAAATTTCCCCCCTAAAGGAAGCAAGAATCACACTTGCACAACTGCATCCAGCACTAAGACAGTACCAACACAGAAAGCTAACCACAGAAACAAATTGCTCCAGAGACAAACAGTACACAGAAGATACAAAATATCTAATTTTACACTCCATCATAGCTGTACCCAGACAACAACTCAGTATTTTTTTTCTTGGTATATAGATAGAACTTATGGGCCAATCTGGTGGCTGTTGCTAGTTACCTAAGAGCTATGGGTCTCCTGCAAAAGAGATCTTGGGCAATGGATTGATGGACTGAATATATATATTTCACAAGATGATATACTTGAGAAGGCCCACTTGTTTGACAGTACTGTACAGTATATTAGAAATATTTCACGTGAACTTGAAGGGATGATTGAGGATGAGTTGGGTGGATGGGGTAAAAGGGGCTTTGAGCAAGAGGGGAATCACTCTAGAAATAAGTCAGACTGTTTCTTGATTAAGGCTATTTAAATTTTATTTTTTATCATTGTAGATGGAATGATGGATTGGACGAGTACAGGCTAACTCCTATGGAGCTCCGTGCTCGCTTCCGTCAGATGAATGCTGATGCTGTCTTTGCCTTCCAACTCCGCAACCCTATTCACAATGGACATGCTCTTCTCATGCAGGTAGGTTACTGTGATGTTTTAGATACCAGTAAATAGTGCACTTTATTGAGGAGGTTCTTGGTTCACATGTAACAAATAGTAGTTAACAGATCTTTACATCATTTGTAAATAGATCTTTGTAACTTTTCAGCTCATACTTCATGTCGTTTACATATAGCCTTTCTCCAGATTAGGTACACACAAGCTACCCATATATTCTGTTGAATATCAATCACCCTTGAGTGAAACCTTAATAGATTTGAGGGTCATGACCCTCCATTTCTGAATCAAAATTGGTTATCTGCCATGATGTCTATCTCTAGATATGTCCATCTAAAAAAAAAAAATCATGTTGATCATGGGGTTCTTATTTCATCTCATGTCTATTCTGGTAGTGTTGTGTTTCTTTTTGTTTGTGTGGTTGAGTAGGGTTGGTGGGATAGGGCTGTGCATTGTGTTCTGCAGTCTATGTATAGATGTTGGTGGATAGTCTTTCATGTAGTGTGATGGGTACTGTGGGTTTTATTTGGCAGATGCTATATATTTTGTGATCACATCTATATGTATCAGAATCCTATAAATGAAGCATATGAATTTATATCAGGGATTAAGTATTATTCTGATGTGCCATAGATTTTCCCTGGAGCTTGATAATGGGTTTATTTTTAATTTTTGTGTATCTAATCATCTTGTTTATTTTACAATGCCAGGATACTCGGCGACGCTTACTGGAAAAGGGCTACTACAACCCAGTATTACTTCTGCATCCCCTTGGTGGCTGGACTAAAGATGATGATGTGCCATTAGATGTTCGCATGGAGCAGCACCATGCTGGTTAGTTTGTATTTCTTCTTAAGAAAGTATATAAATTGATTTAGTGATATAATAACTGAGTCTAAAGTCTTTATCATTCTTTAATTGTTTTGTCTCTTATTCTTTAACAGTTCTGAGTGAAGGTGTCTTAGACCCAAAGTCAACTGTGATTGCCATCTTCCCTTCACCCATGATGTATGCTGGTCCAACAGAAGTCCAGTGGCATGCCAAGGCACGTATGTCCACAGGTGCTAACTTCTACATTGTAGGAAGAGACCCAGCGGGTATGCCACATCCAGAAACTAAGAAAGATCTATATGAAGCTACCCATGGTGGCAAGGTACTGACCATGGCACCTGGTCTGACACAACTTGAAATAATTCCCTTCAAGGTTGCAGCTTACAATAAGAAGCTTTCCAAGATGGATTTCTTTGACCTGGAAAAAAAGAGTGATTTTGAATTTATCTCAGGTACCAAGATGCGTGCTTTAGCACGCTCAGGAGAGAATCCCCCTGATGGTTTCATGGCCCCCGCAGCATGGACTGTACTTGCTAATTATTATCAAAGCATTGCTAAATAATGTTCAGTATTTTCTATTGGAGCCAATATGAGGTTGCATCCCTCTCCTTTTTGAATCTAAGGAAAGCATTACCCTAACATGAATAGGGAATTGTTCTAAGAAATTACATTTGAAGGAGCATGATATCTACTTATCTAGATAATCAGTAATGCTTGAAGAACCCGGTGCGCCTCAGTGTTCTTTTGTTAGTCCCATATGAAATGCTTTGGGTGTGTTGTGTGTGGCTTGGAAACACTGGAATTTAAAGAGAAATGGAAATATCTAGTCTGGGAACACTGACTTCAATTCAGACACTGGCTCCTTTATTTAATACTGTATAGATGCACAAAAGTATTACTGTAGGCATTAATGATTAATTTATATAAGTTTATGATTTGCAATATGATTTAGCTTATAACATTTATTCCAAAGTTTTTTTTTTTTTTTTTTTGTGAAAAGTAGTTATGATAGAGAAATGTTCCATTTTGTAATAGCCCATGAAATACACTATACAAATATTTATATAACATTATTGCACAAGATGGACCAGCTCTAAAATTCATTCCAGTTTGGAGTTAAGTATCAGAAGTCTATAGATATGGCTTTTTTTTTTATCTAAGTACACTTGCAGATGAATGAATCCTGTCAGAAAGCCTAGATCACTTGTTATTTATATTATGAAGATATTGTTGGCATTGTTGCTGTTGTGATATTTTAGCAAAGTCAGCAGCACAATTCAGTTTGGTGCTGTTCTCATATTTTTTTCAGCATTTGTAATTGGTCATATGAAACTGAAATATAATAATAGAAATTGTTGCCTTGAGTTTCACTGACTGGAAACCTGGAACCTCATTAACAGTCCTTGGGCCTTCCCATAGATCCATAAATCTCTATGGAAAGAAACTTTGGACTGTTTGTGTTGTATTTGTGTGAGTCTGTTTCTATGTCACTGGCTAGCAAGTAAGTGAAGGAAGGGAACTGTTGCCATTGGTCAGCTCTCCATAAATGGAAGTTTACATATCAAAATTACATCTATATATACTTATAAAACAATCAGTTAGTCATTTGGAGTCCATTGCTGAAAAAAGGCCTGTCCCAACCTTCTCCATAAGTCACATGACTATGCCAACCTCTGCCACATCACTTTTGCAAAGTTCTCTATTACATCTCTCCACCTTCTGGTTGCCCCATCCCATGCTTCCCATCTTGCACCGTCCAGTCAGTAATACACTTGCTCCAACTGACATTCTCTTTTCTAGATACCTTCCTTGCCCAATTCCACTTCCAATCCTTAATTGCTACAATAATATCTTTCAGTCTGCTGTTTTACACAACTTGCCCTCTTTTTTTCTTTCAGTAATATTCCCAGTCTTGATCTATGCACATCTTAGCTTTGTCTTCACTGCTTTTGTCAACTGTCAAGTCACATCTGTAGATCATAGCTGGGATTATACTTTCTATATCAAAAGCCCTTTCACCCTTATAAAGGGATGGTTGAGTCAAAGCACACATCCACATCATAAATAAAACCTATTCAATAACCCCTCCCATCAGCTCTTGGATTGTGCAGTGGTTGTGTTTCAGACATACAGCCTCTCATGATGTTCCTATGTTTACCAAACACATTTCAACTTCTTCAAAATTCTGATCTATTTTGATTATTTTGAACTTTAAGGTTGAACACTACTCTGGTTTTACTTATCTTCAAATCTACTTTGTGGCTTTCCTTATTGAGATCAATAAGTAAATTTTGTGTCTTCTATTATATTTTTAAATGAGAGTAATGTCATCTCCAAATCTCAGGGGATCAAAGTATAACCTTGATGTTTTCCTTCCCAACTTATCTCTGAAAAATCCACTTGAGGAAAGATGTAAATAACTTTTATCACCTTGCCATAATCCTGGCAGATTTTGTCCTCTGTTATTATGCTGTTGAATTACAGCAGCATCCTTCATGTAAATATTCTGTGGAACTCTTACAATATGTTCATTTGCACACTGTGTATAGAGTTTAGCACTTGTGTTTGTTCTACTGGGCCAAAAGTCTATTATAATCTACAAATGCTAAACACAAAGGTTTATTGTATTCTGTTATTTTCTTGATTAGTTGATTCCATGCCTGGTTTTCATCTAAAACTTTATAGTTTGTAAAAATTTTGGAAAACACTGTATAATTTTGCTAACAAACTAATTGGTTGATGATAATTAAGGTCTAACTAGTCTTTCTCTTGCAGAGTAAAATTGCTATAGTATTGTAATGTGATTCAGGAATGCCTTCCTTATGCAGACACTGGGTATATCATTGAGGTAATCTGTAAGAAACCCTTGTGCCTAGATCTTTCATAAGATCTATTGATTATGTCATCTTCCTTTCATGTTTTGATCATACTTTCCAGAAGGTGCATTACTTCTTTTGTAATTACATGTACTCAGGGCCCTCACATGGGGGCGCACTTTTAGGGGGTGGCAATTCTATCCTGGACTTGCCACCCACAAGGCTGACAAAATATATATACCAATGGCTTTTTCCTCCTTACAAGGGAGGTACCCAAAAAAACAAAGGCATAAAACCACTCCCACCCATTACATCCCCACATACTCCACTCCCACTCACCCCCGTCCCTCCCTCTTATTTGGCTTCTGGATGACAGGGCATAATGATGATATAAAAAAAGTCAAAGAAGCCTTGATTATTTTATTGTAATTGGTGAATTTTGTGTTAAGATCAACAAAATATGAAATATTTTTCCTTATCCTTTCTGCAATGGGGCATTAAATACAAATCTTAAAAATGATTTAATTATTTTGCAAGCTAATAGCTAAAATAGGCAGGAAAGGGTGGTGGAGGGGCGTCATGAAGAACTTTACTTTGGAGTGGTGGCACTGAAAACTCTGCCCTGGGGCGGCACATAGGCATGTAAGGGCTCTGCATGTACTGGTGCATTACTAACATCTACATATGAATTTACTTACTGAACTGCAGTATTTAGGGACTAAAGTTGTAACAACATTATTCAACTTTTTTTTCAGTCTGTCTCTGTATTTAATAGTGTCTTCATTCTTATTTTTAGAGAAAATTTCTGTTGTTCCCCTAAAGCTAGTCTGCACTAGGCCAATTAAATATGTTTAATTTTCCAGATAGTTTCCTTCATACAATCCATGTTAGGTCTTTGCCTTTTATCTTATCTAGTTCATCTCTTTATTTCATTACTCCTAATTTTAATCTACATTGTCCTTGTTTTCATTGGCTTACTCATTACTTTGGAGTATTTACCTTCTCTGTTTTTGTACTTCCTAATTTCTCCACAAATTTTCCAATGACATTCAGTAAATTGCAATTTTTAGTTGTTTTTTTAGCTTCAAATATGTGTTTAAAATTCATATGAAATTACTTATTATTATTCTTTATCTTTGCAAGGCTTGTTTTCTTAGAAGACTAGTTATTCTTTTCATTTCAGAAAATGAATTTAGCTGTGCATTTTATCATTCTATGGTTACTACCAATGTTTACTTTATCTATAAAAGTAATATTACTAATATTACTGCTCTTATCTGCTTATATGAAGTTTATTCTATTTTTATTTTTTTTCATTGCTTCTTTTCTTTTGGACTTCTTAAAGCCCATTTATGGCATACACATGGCAAAATCTCACTTTCATTTTTCTCACCCCTGTGGTGGGATGAAAGAATACTGAAACCAAGTCTCCCCAGATGAGTTGTAAGAGGTGATAAAAACGGGATGGGGATTAGGACTAGACATCATCCTCACTGTAGCCCCAAAGGGGACATTCCTAAAAAAATTAAAGGCATAAGAGGGTCTAGGACTTTTCCAACGAGTACCCTAAGGTTTGGGTCTTTTAATGTGTGTGGATATGGTACAAATGAGAGTAAAAGATAAGAGATAGGCAGTATGTTTGTGAGAAGAAAGATGGATGTGTTGGCATTGAGTGAAACTAAGTTGAGAGGGAGGGGCAAGTGTGAATTTGGGAGTGTAGTTGGGAGGTTCTCAGGAGTGAAGAGAGGACAAGGGAGAGAAGGGGTGGTTATACTAGTGAAGAGATAGGTAAGCATGTAGTGGAGTGGAAGGAGGTTTCTTCAAGGTTAATGTGGATGAAGGTGAAACTGGGAAGGGAGATATGGGTTTTTGTAAGTGTATATGGGGCTAGTAGTGAGAAGAGTGTAGAGGAAAGGGAAGCTTTTTGGATGGATTTAAATTAGTGCATAGAGGAATTAGGGAGAAATGTCAATGTAGTGGTATTAGGAGAACTTAATGCTAGGGTAGAAAATGAACCAATAGACAAAGTGGTTGGGAAGTGTGGAGTTCAGGGAAAAAATTGTAGTTGAGAGTTGATGGTGGAAATATGTCTAGAGAGTTGATGATAGCAAATATAGTGTTTAGGAAGAAAGTCAAGCATAAGTATACATGGGAGAGGGTGGTGGATGGAAGAGTGGTAGAGCATTAATGGCCTATATAGTGGTAATCAGGATTATAGTAGGAAGAGTTAAGGATGTACATGTTCTAAGGGGAGAGAGTGGAGGAATATCAGATCATTTTTTGGTGGAAGGTAAGTTGAGAGTGGAGGATAGATGGAGAATGAGGAAAAGGACAAAAGGTAGGTAGGTACTTAGAGTGAACTGCTTAAATGTGAAAGAAAAAGAGTACAAGAAGAAGCTAAGAGAGGAGTGGGAGGGAGTGAAGGATAGAGTAGAACTAGGAGAGGAGAAGGAATGGGGATGGTTCAAGGAGTGAGTCAGAAAATGTGCAAAGATGGTGTGTGGAACAAGGAGGACAGGAGGAAATAGAAGGAAGGGTAGCGAGTGGTGGGATGAGGAAGCAAAGAAGGTTGTAGAAGAGAAGATGTGAGCTTTCACAGATTGGTTACAAAATAAGACGAGGGAATCATATGAGAGGTAAAGCATAAGATAAAGGAGGCAAAGAGGAGAGCAGGTGTGAAATGGGGTAAGAATATGACAAAATTTTGAAAGTAATAAAAAGATGATTTGGAAAGGAATTAAGAGAGGAAGAGGAGGCAAATCAAGTAGAGAAGAAAAGGTAAAAGGTGCAGATGGAGAGATGATAATGGAAGTGAAGGCAGAAAGAGGAAGATGGGCAGAGTATATTGAATTGCTAAATGTGGAGGATAAGGAAAGGTAGTTGCAATGGGAAGCGGTAAAAATGACCATGATGAGTGAGGAAAATAGAGGAAAAATAAGGAAAGATGAAGTGAAGGCAGTTAAGATGATGAGAGCAGGTAAGACACCCAGGTTGGATGGATATCATGAATGTCTGAAAAAAGGAGGTACAGTTATGGTGGACTGGATGGTGAGGTTATTTAATGTATGTTTAAGAGAGGGTAGAGTGCTGGAGGACTGGAGGAGTGCCTGTATAGTTCCACTTTACATAGGAAAAGGGGACAAGTGTGAGTGTAGTAGTTTCAGAGGGATCAGCTTAAGTGTAGTTGGGAAGGTCTTGATTGAGAGGATTAGAAGAACAGAGGGAGTAATTGGTAAGGTAAGAAAGATATGTGAGAAAGCTATAGGAAAAGGTAAGGGTGTTTTTTTGGGCTTTTATGGATCTGGAAAAGGCTTATGACAGGGTAGAGAGGAAGGCACTATGGGAGGTATTGCAAATATATAGTCGAGGAGATGATAATGGAAGAGAAGGCAGTAAGAGGAAGATGGGCAGAGTATTTTAGAGAGTTGCTAAATGTGAAGGAGGATAGGGAAAGGTATTTGCAATGGAAAGCGGTAAAAAAAAAAAAAAAAAAAAAAAAAAAAACGTGATGAGGGAGGAAAATGGAGGAGAAACAAGGAAAAATGAAGTGAAGGTAGTTGTTAAGATGAGAACAGGTAAGGCACCTCTGTTGGATGGATATCATGCAGAATGTCTGAAAAAAGGAGGTACAGTGATGGCGGACTGGCTAGTGAGGTTATTTAATGTTTGAGAGAGGGTAGAGTGCTGGAGGACTGGAGTGCCAGTATAGTTCCACTTTACATGGGAAAAGGGGACAAGTGTGAGTGTAGTAGTTTCAGAGTGATCAGTTTGTCTGCTTCGTGACCTCAGCTAGAGAGCTCGTTTTCTGCACAGACACCAGCTAGTGAATACCTATGAAATTTATATCTCCGAATAGTGACAAGTGATTGTGTTGTGTTTTTGTATTTGTATACATATAGCATAATACAGTTACAGATATAAGATAAAGTGTAGTGTTCTCTTAATTTAGACTCAAAACAGTATTCTGTTACTGTACTCCAAAGGTAGGAGTATATAAGGTAAGCAGAGTAAGCTTCGTGTATTTAGTTTATTTAAAGACCGCTTTGGTTTCTTTTGTTGATTTATATTTTCTCTTTGCTTTTTGTATTCCTGATGGAGGAGCGAAATGTTTTGTGAAGGTTGTGTGAACCTGGAGGACCGTATCAGAATGTGTGAGGAGGAAATTCGTCTTCTCAGGAGTGCGCGCTGTGAGAAGAGTGGATCCTCTCCACAACCCAAAGAGCGTTCCACTTCTTCCCCTTCTGTCACTGCCGTGAGCGATTGGCGCTCCGTGGGGTCCAGTTTGTCGAGCCCGCGTTCGGTAAGCGGATGCCCTGCGGAGCAACCGCTGTCTCTAGCCACTCGTTTTGCTCTGCTGGAGGATGAAGTGGCCGAAAATCAGGAGTTCTTGGTGGTGGGGGACTCCATGGTACGAGACTATGACGACATCCTGCAGCGGAAGACTAAACGACGTTGCAAGCTTGTATGTCAACCGGGTCGTGGGATCGCCGATTGTACCCAGACCATCAGGGAGCAAAGACGGAAGAACACGGTCACGATTGTTCATGCGGGAAGTAACGATGTGGGTACGGTGAGATCAGAGGAACTTGTTCGGGATTACAAGGTCCTCCTTCAGGAGATGAAGGAACGTGGGAGCCGTCACGTAGTCTGTGGGATCCTCCCGAGGATCTACGCAGGCTCGTGTTGGAACAGTAGAGCCATAGGGATCAATGAGAGGATATCACGATTGTGCACGCAACTGGGTATCTCTTTTCCAGGCATCATGACCTTTACGCTTCTGATGGGATCGGATCCCATACCCACAGAGGCAAAAATGTTCTTACAAACTTCGTTGTGGGAGTTTATAGGGAACTAATTCCTTTTTTGGGGGTAGAAACCTAAAGGGAAGGGAAAATAGAGTGTACCGGGGAAAATGGAGTAGAGTATAGCATTAATGTAGAACAATATGTCGGTATAGGACAAAATATAATTTTAGGATATAATGTCGGTAGAGGACGAAATGTTACATTAGGATGTAATGTCAAAGGACAAAATGTCACGATGGGATGTAATGACAGTGGAGGACAAAAGATCACGATGGGATGTAATGATAGTGGAGGACAAAACATCACGATGGGATGTAATGATAGTGGAGGACAAAATATCACGATAGGATATAATATCAGTGGAGGACAAAATATAATTTTAGGAAGGGATGCCGGACAGAATGTCAATGAAGGACAAAATATCACGATGGGATGTAATGACAGTGGAGGACAAACGATCACGATGGGATGTATTGATAGTGGAGGACAAAATATCACGGTAGGATATATCACTGGTGGGCAAAATATAATTTTAGAATAATCAACCAACCAATATCTAAACTTAAAGAAAAACCATGTCGAAAATCCTCCCCATTCTGTGTATGTAAGGAGAATCTCACATACACACAACCACATCGTGAATGAACATCAAGATGACGAGCTTGTGTAATATTATTGGCTTGAATATTACTCATAGTAATATAATAAAGAATACATATCACACTTAAAGCTATTGGTAAATTATAACTATTTTATAACACTTATGTTAATGTATATGTGAAAGTGTCTGTAACATTATTGGAACACCGTCGCCTTGATGAATGTTGACATTCAGCCCTTTTATAACGGATCTAAATGATGATAATAACACTAATGATAACTAAGATTATAATAATAATAACAATGATAAAAATAGTAATAATAGTAATAATGATGATAATAATAATAATAATAATAATAATAATAATAATAATAATAATAATAATAATAATAATAATAATAATAATTAATAAAATAATAATAATACATATATATATATCAAAGGCTTTTTCCCCCTGCACAGGGGGTAGCCAAAAAGAAAAAGGCATAGAAACCACTCCCACCCATTCCATTTCCTATATATTCCACTCCCCTCCACCCTCCTCCCTCCCTCTTAGCTTGGCACCTCCTGGATGACGGGTCATCCCTGCATCCTGTCCACTGCCCTGGGTCAGAAGCAGTGTCGCAAGACACAGCACATCCACAGCAAGGCCGCTTCATACATTCGGCGACCCCCCCTCTCCGTCCCCCCATACAGAAAAGGAAAAGACGGGGAGAAATCCCTTCGGGCTGCGTCATATTTTTTCTCATACTTCCTCACCCCCCATCCCCCACCCACTCCCCCTCATGCATCACAGCATCATCTATACACAACCCCTCTCCATTCACCCCTATCTTCTGTCCTCTTCCGTCAAACCTCAACAGACATTCCTCTCTTTTGTAATGCCCCTTTCACTCCATCTATCTCATCCTAGGACGTCCCCTCATATTCACTCCCTCCACCTCTGCCTTCCACACTTCTTTTACTAATCTTTCTTCACTCATTCTTTTCATGTGTCCAAACCATCCTAATACTCTTTCATTAACCCTATCTCCCAGCTCCCTTTCCACCCCTGTTCTCCTCCTCACCTCCTCATTTCTCACTCTATCCAGCCTATTAACCCCTATCATACTTCTCAGACATTTCATCTCAAACACATTCAAACTCCTTCTCTCTTCCTCTCTCATGTTCCATGTTTCTGCCCCGTACAATGCTGTTGGCACAATCACTCCCTCATACAGTCTCCTCTTAGCATCCATTACCAGATGTCTATTTCTCATTACACTTCTCAATCCACCAAGGCATTTACTCGCTCCTCTCAATCTACTTTCTTTCTCCACCCCCACTCCTCCCTTTCCTGCCACATTCGCACCTAAGTATCTAAAACTATCCACTTCCTCCAGTCTTTCACCCTTAATGCTCACTTCCAGCCTGCTGTCACTCTCTCCCCTTGTACATCTCATCACCTTACTTTTACCCACATTTATCTTCAGCTTCCTTCTTTTACACACCTTCTCAAACTCTGTCACTTATCTTCCTCAATCCCTCCTCTGATCCTGCTACAAGCGCAGTGTCGTCAGCAAACAACAACTGGCTCACCTCCCACTTTTCTCAATTTTCTTTAATCATCTCCAACCCCTGACCCACTACCCTTGCATTCACCTCTCGCACCACCCCATCCATGTAAAGATTGAACAGCCAGGGCGACATAACACATCCCTGACGAAGTCCCACCTTCACCTCAAACCATTCACTCTCTCCATTTCTAATCCTAACACAAGCTCTACTACTCTCATAAAAACTCTTGACTGCTCTTAACAGCTTTCCTCCTATCCCATATATCTGCAGTACCTCCCACACTGCCTTCCTGTCTACCCTGTCGTATGTCTTTTCCAGATCCATAAAAGCCCAAAAAACATCCTTACCTTTTCCTATAGCTTTCTCATATATCTGTCTTACCACAAAAATCTGATCTACACAACCTCTACCTGTCCTAAACCCACACTGTTCCTCACCAATTACTCCCTCTGTTCCTCTCCTAATCCTCTCAATCAAGACCCTCCCATAAGCCTTCCCAACTACACTCAACAAGCTGATCCCTCTAAAACTACTACACTCACACTTGTCCCCCTTCCCTTGTAAAGCGGAACTATACAGGCACTCCTACAGTCCTCCGGCACTCTACCCTCTTTTAAACAAACATTAAATAACCTCACCAGCCAGTCCACCATAACTGTACCTCGTTTCTTCAGACATTCTGCATGGCATCCATCTAGACCAGGTGCCCTACCTGCTCTTATCATCTTAACAGCTGCTTTCACTTCATCCTTCCCTATTTCTCCTCCATTTTCCTCACTCATCACGGTCATTTTCTTAGCACTTCCCATTGGATCTACCTTTCCCTCCCTATCCTCCTTCACATTTAGCAACTCCCTAAAATACTCTGCCCACCTTCCTCTCACTGCCTTCTCTTCCATTATCATCTTTCCATCTGCACCTTTTCCCTTTTCTTCTCTACTTGATTCGCCTCCTCATTCTCTTTTAATTTCCTTCCAAAACATCTTTTTATTGCTTTCAAAAATTTCTGTCATACTCTTACCCCATTTCGCATCTGCTCTCCTCTTTGGTTCCTTTATCTTATGCTTTACTTCCTTTCTCTTTAATTTTGTACTTCTGATACGATTCCCTCGTCCTAATTTGTAGCCAATCTATGAATGCCTGCTTCTTCTCTTCTACACATTTCTTTGCTTCCTCATCCCACCACTCACTACCCTTCCTTCTATTTCCTCCCGCCCCCCTTGTTCCACACACCATCTCTGCACACCTTATGACTCCCTCCTTGAACCATCCCCATTCCTCCTCCTCTCCTAGTTCTACTTTATCTTTCACTCCCTCCCACTCTTTCAGCTTCTTCTTATACTCATTTTCCTTTTTTTTCTCATTTAAGCATTTCACTCTAAGTACCTCCCTACCTTTTGTCCTTTTCCTCTTTCTCCACCTATTCTCCACTCTCAATTTACCTTCCACCAGAAAATGATCTGATATTCCCCCACTCTCTTCCCTTAGAACATGTACATCCTTAAATATTCCTACCATACTCCTGGTCACCACTATATTGTCCATTAACGCTTTATCTGCCACCCTTCCATCCACCACCCTCTCCCATGTGTACTTATGCTTGACTTTCTTCCTAAACACTGTATTTGCTATCATCAACTCTCTTTCAAGACACATCACCATCAATTCTCCGCTACGATTTTTACCTGGAACTGTACTCCCCAACCACTTCGTCTATTGGTTCATTTCCTACCCTAGCATTAAGGTCTCCCAATACAACTGCATTGACATTTCTCCCTAATCCCTCTATGCACTCATTTATATCTACCCAAAAAGCCTGCCTTTCCTCTACGCTCTTCTCACTACCAGGTCCATACGCACTTACAAAAACCCACATCTCCCTTCCCAGTTTTACCTTCATCCACATCAACCTTGATGAAACCTCCTTCCACTCCACTCCACTCCACTACCCGCTTACTTATCTCTTCACTTATTAGTATAGCCACCCCTTCTCTCCCTCGTCCCCTCTTCACTCCTGAGTACCTCCCAGCTACACTCCCAAACTCACAGTTGCCCTTTCCTTTCATTTTAGTTTCACTCAAAGCCAGCACATCCATCTTTCTTCTCACAAACATACTGCCTATCTCTTTCCTTTTACTCTCATCTGTACCACATCCATGCACATTAAAAGACCCAAACCTTAGGGTACTGGTTGGAAAACTCCCAGATCCTCTTATGCCTTTACTTCTTTTTTTAGGAATGTCCCCTTTTGGGGCTACAGGTAGTAGGACTCCTAATCCCATCCCCCGTCCCGTTTTTTGTCGCCTTTTACGACTCAAGTGGAAAGACTTGGTGGTAGCGTTTTCTTCCCCCACCACAGGGTCGGCGAAAAAAGGAAATGAATATTCAGAGAAATGGTACAGGGCAATAACAAGGGGTTGGGGGACAGCATAACGGAGGAATAGTCGTATTGTAAAAGTGTCATTTCTCTATAAACAGAGTTTTCCTCTATCACAGACAAAATGATGTGTGTCTCTGGTCAACTGCATGCTACTTTGCCACAATAGCATGCAGCCATTACCCCAGACGGGGCCAATACTAATATTAATAACAATAACAATAATAATAAACTGACATAATTCGTGAATTAATAACTTGGGGATCTATAGAAAATGTTAAACTATACTAGAAGGTCGATGAGCTGAAAAGTTTGGGAATCCCTGCCTTAGAAGAATGTAAGAGACACTTTATTTTGCTCATGAATTACTCTGTTTTCAAGATAGCCTATGCTTGGCATGCATACCAAGACGGTGCCAGAAGAGGTTTTAACCAATAAAGCAGGAATAAACGAATAATGCACCCTCCCCATCTAGGGTTGAAATGACATTTTCTGTCTCAGTTCAAACTGACACCTTCGGTATTCAAGGTAGAGAAACCATACACGGTGTTAGGGAAGTTATCCTCACTTCTCACCTCTAGTCCTGGCCGTCCCACCAGCTTGTCAACCCGCTCGCGCCCACTCGACTGCGTCGTAGCGACCAAAGCTTCCTTGAGGCTTGCGGGTGGGACAAAGCCTCTTTGAGGAGTCGCACGTGCAGAACTCGACTCTATCTACTAGGCCACCAGCCTAAGAATGGACCTTGTCGGTCCCGTGATGACTAACCTGCGCTTTGTCCTGCCACGTGATCCGCACAACCGTTCTTTGAGGAACGCACGTGCAGTACCAACTCAATACATTCCATCTTGGTGATCTCAGCGTGTTGAGAACGTTTTGCGTCTGACTACCCAGGCATCGACCTTACCCTTGCGTCAGTTAAGGGCACAGGTCATGATTTGACTTGGGTATATAAGCTGGACGAAATCCCGAAGATGCAGATCACCTTGGAGCATCACACTTCGAGCCTAACTCGCTGTCTCCGTCGCAGTCTTCTCCTCCCCCCTCCCCCGCAGGCAGACCGCCTTGAAACACGACTTGGAACGCACAGTCGTCACCTCCCTCACCACTCCTCTCATTTTCTCGCACTTACAACGAGACATTACTATTGGCGCCCAACTTAATTTCTAATAACACCTGATACTCTCTCCAGAATTTGCTTTTCAGTCAGCCTAATGCACGGTATGCGTAATAAGAGGTACCAGGAAAGAGAGAGAGAGAGAGAGAGAGAGAGAGAGAAAGATTGAGAGACAGAGATAGACAGAGAGGGAGAAAGAGAACGATACATGCTCAGCATGCTTCCTAATAGTGTGTTAACGAAGAATGGGGAGACGGTCTTTAGGATACTGTTGGCTGTAACATCCTCCGGATGCAACCATTTTATCTAGTCCTAAAACTTTATCTAAATCCAGTGTTGTGGTATTTTCACTTTGTAGTTATTTTCATTTGTGAAAATTTGAAGTTATTGCAGATAATTTGTGTAACACTACAGTGATGGAATGTTCTCATCTAGACAGAAATGTACAAGTGTTCATCAACATTGTATACCCAAGCATCAAAATCGCGGTTCTATTTTCTATCATTAATCTTTCAATGGGGTGCTCGTGGTTAACAATAAAGATAAAAAAATCCTACAATATTTATATCGAGTTATTATATCTCCCTCCTTTCTTGTCATAAGTGCTGGAATTCTGATCGACTTCACTTTTTCTGTATACGTAATTTCCAATAAAGATAGAATCCATTTCCAGATAGATCTTGTGGCTCTGTTTCTTTCTGCCTATCTATAATTGCTTCGCCAGTATTGCAACACAATCCTAACTTCTTTAGTGTGGGAAAGCTATATCAAGGTGCGAAATGTAGATATTTACGTGGGAATAATATTATCACAACTTTTGCGTTGTGACACACTACTTAGTGTTTTCAATTTTTTTGTTTCTTTTCGGCCCTTTAGCTATTGATTTTCCTTCACTCTGTGAAAGCGTTGGAAGTCTTAAAGGATCCAATGATTACTTTGTATTTTTGCTCCCTTTTCAAGCGAGTTAAATTTTACGAGTTCCTCTTCACAACTTTTGTTGTGAGAGTTTAACACCAATTAGTTGACAGTACCTTATTGAGTCTAAGTATTCTCAATTTTAGCCAGGAATCACCACATCTCAGCGTACAAAGTTTGTCATCACGAGCCTCTCATGCTGAGAGTCTTCAAAGGTTCCTATTATTCTGAAACGTTTCAAATTATTAATTGACATCAATTATTTACTGTCCTTATTATAACTCCTTTACATTTGTGTTATACTTAACACTTTTTTTTTTGCCTATGTATCATCGTTTGTTCTTATCCTTATTGTTTTGTTGGAGAGCCCACTGCTTTTCATACCACCTCTGCGCACCTGTCACTTTTGGTTTAGATAAGGTTAGATAGGATTATATGTTCCTTTCCTTCTAACTAGTAATTATTTCACTTGACTACGAGAATTGCCTCATCTTCTGCCATATATCACACCACATTCTTAACGTAAATGAACGATTAGGAAAACGCCCGCCAAAGACAACGCATCATCCCTTACCTACAATGCCTCGGGCCAAGATCTAAGAATATAAGGTCTAACCACTTCCGACCGAATTTCGAGGGAGTTGGCGCAGCGGGCCCGTGAACGTCACCTGGCTGTTCAAAGTGGGGTTAGCGGGTCCTATAGCTGTCAGTTGAAGCTGGTCCGTCGTTCGAAAATGACGTCGCCTTCGCTCGCACTGCTCCACGCAATTAGTTATATTCTGACAAATATTATATAGAATATATATATATAAATATATATAAAATATTATAGTTCCTGTCTATATATGAATATATAATATATATGATATATTATATATATATATATATATATATATATATATAATATATATATAATATATAAAATATTATAGTTCCTGTCATCCTTGGCGTTTCACAGTTTTCTTCAGTGTATCACAAAGAGAAAATGGACTCAGCCAAATGACGTCAGAAGCTGCGCAGAAGAATGTAAACGGTCTGACCTGTATATTAAGACCTTGCCTCGGGCGTTGCTTCGGGCAGTACTTACTCTACATGCAAATGAGACAAAGGAGGTACTCGTTGAGACTATATGAACACGATAAGCTGTTTGAAAACTGAATCGAAGACCCAACTGTCGGCTATTACGAATCATTTTGACGAGTTGGTGTGACGAAGTTTGTGTTTGGAATGCTTGGGGCATCGACACTGTTAATTCTGTGAACGGCAAAGTATGAAATTGCGAGGATCCAGCCACCGCCCACTGCCAATCACGCGTGGATGATTCAACGTGGTCGGCCCACATACAATCCTGGGCAAAGGGTTGTTTATCATCGTGTATCTTCAACATCCCATATGTCCCTATCAAAGGACGGTACAAACTTAGTACAACACTGCTGGGATGAACAGAAATGTGTTACGATAAGTATTGATATAATTTTACCTTTAGGTATTAGAGTGCGCAGGTCAGTTAGGAAGGTCGTCTCTAACCATCTGTATGTACATTATCTTGGATTCACAATTTATTACGAATTTACTAAGAAATTTTGTGTTTGTGGGAAAATTTCCCAATTTGATGTTTTGTTTTTATGTTTGAATTGTGGATATTCCCTAAAATACACTAAATGTCAAGTAAGAGATTAGGCCTGTGATTTACACTTCGTGTTTGTCACTCCTTCCCCCTTTTCTGAGAAACACACTCGTCTAGTCTTTCGAAACTACGTGCTTGCAGTGGAAGGGGCAAGCTCGGTCCCGACTTGTTCCCGAAGTTCCTGCATCCTGGCTCACAACTGCAACTATTCCCCTTCCCCAATTTCCCAATTAATGTGTGAGAAATTCTCATGCCAGTCAACCTTTTTCCTTCTTCCACTGTCCAGAGATTTCGAAACAAATATACTGTATATAATAAAGCAGAAAAATATTATTCAAAATATTTATGCGGTTTATGTTCAGCCAATTAGCTACGTTTAAGGGTAATTTTCTCAAAAAATAAATATATAAATGACTTTAATCTCGAAGAACTGGCTACAAATAACTCGAAGGCTAAACAAATAATAATTTTTGCTGCCTCTATCAGTGTATGGACATTGGAATCATCCTTTTTTGTCTGTTTCCCTTACAATATGGAGATGGATTGAATATATGTTTGTGAGCAAGTGTAATAAATTTATTGGCAGTAGTATATCTATATATCTACCTCATTTGTAAAATACTTACATACGATTTTTGCAAATCAATAATTTAAATATAACATTCAAGTTCAGATTACTGTAGTCTGTCATAATCTTATACAAAGAAAATGGTAATTTGATTCTCAGACAATATTTAGTTATAGGGGTAACTTTATAATTTGTATTTAAATGTTACTTCACTTTGTCATCATCAATTTTACTTTTGATTGACTCTATCACCACATCTAGTAGGAGGCGATTCACTTCACTCATACACCACTAAAAAAACCCTACTATATACGGTTTCTTTGAGAGAGCTTCCATGCAGTCAGCCTTCCCGTTCTAAACAGCTCTTGGCAAAATTTATCGACTTATCCCAACCATGAATTCGATAGACGTCCCCTTCATCTCCACTAAACATTGTCTCTTGTGAAGACAACCCTCTCACGGGACAGTCTCTGGTTTGATATATCATTCTATCAAAAATTCATGATTCTCCGAAGGCAGTTGGTACCAGAAGACATCGAGACACCTCTTCAATTCAGCATTCAATGTCCATATTTCACAGCTGTGCAGTAAGACAGACAGCACAGGCGACATGATGTCTCAGATCTTCATCCTCCTGCATAAACATCGACAACGTTATATACTCTGCTTGAGCGAGTCCATAATAACATGGGAAATGACATTCTTTCGATGAACTTCCTTTCATGACTCACCACTGTCATGCAATACACTATTACGAAGCTTTCCCAATTCTCAATGTCCTCGCCACATGCGTGGATACAGAGAACTGTGTCATCCAGTAAGTCCCCAAACGCCAAAGGCCCCATACCGTAGTCTGGGTTCAAAAGACCTGGAGTCCAAGCAGTCTTGCTTCCATGTGTAGTGACTCAAGGCGAGGATGCACCTTTAGTTCACTCCGGAATTAACAGTAAAGACGCGGAGACGCCTCCTCATTAGGTCAATAATTTTCGCAAGAATCCCATGGAACCAGAAAAGATCCCAGAGCAAAGAAACAGAAGAAAGGAAAAAAAAAATAAAGAAAAGTATGAATATTAAACAACAACAAAGAAATGCCGTTCGGATGGATCTCAATTCCGGTTCCATGCACTGATACTTAAGGGGTTATCACACTAGCCTATTTTTTTCCACGTCAAGACTTATCTAAGAATATTTCAACACTAGTTCATCATTCAGCTTTGCTATATGTGACGGAAAGATAATTTGATATTTGGAGATTTGAAAAATAAAATATTGTAACCGAAGTTGTTTTCATTCAAACGACCTCTCAACCGTCGGCGCTGGTGAAGCCCGTAGAACCCCAGAGTGATAACCCCTTTAGAAGAGAAAACGGTGCTAGATTCTCTGTCGACAAGAATTTACAAGTTCATATGGATACTGCCATCATTAATATTAGAACATTGTCCTAAATACCTGGCGTTTCTATCCTTGGGGACAATATTGCACCGAAGAAGTTGTGTCGTAAAGGTGATAAAGGACAGTAACAGAAAGAAGAGACAGGTACAAGTTAACAGTGATCAATAATATTTTTTGAGTGGAGTCTAGTCTTCAATCATAGAAGAATACTGAGTGACTCTGGTCCATGGGGGTGGCACTAAAGTCACCTAAAATATTGACCTTATAAGAGATGATCAGTACCCCATAAGAGTCCTCAGAATAACATGCAGAGAAGCTCTTCTAAAAAGAAATATTTGGTAACATTTGCGTCTGAAAGGTAATGCTTAAACTGTAACGTAGCTAGCGCTGTATTAGATATATAGTAAAACTGAAATATAATACAAGATGAAAATAGCATAAAACAAAAAATGAATTTACAAAACAATATACAACACTAGTAGTTATACCAGCCAACGGTGTCACCTCAAGTCCACAATGGTTCATATATAAATAAAAACACATTTTTTAACCTCGTTTCATTTACAAGAGAAATGAAGATATTTCACTTGACATTAAAAAAGAAAGTTTGACACTACTGCAATGTCAAAATTTTTTGCACGTGCGCAAGTCTAGGATGCATGTTGATTTGAGGCCCTCAGCTCAACTAAAAACATAACTCAGGACTCAATTGCTGGGAAAACGTACGGTAACGTGGAATGACTTGAGTTATTTACAGGCTTCATTAAAAAAAGAAGAAAAGAAAAGAAATCAGACATATGAAGCTCGGAAGACACGACATTTACACAGCATGAAGTCTTCACTTACTTTTAACAACCCCAACATTAAGGTTAAGTGAGGGAAGTAAGTGACATTATCCAGGATGCAATGATTTCTCTCTCTCTTTCTCTCTCTCTTTCTCTCTCGTTCCCAGTCTTTGAAGAGAGGATTCTGTCTGCTCAACCGATTCTTTCAGTAGATCATTCTAATGCTGTTCTTATATGGAAACGTATTTTAGACAATCATCGTACTGTATTTAGATTCCTAAGCTTTATTGTACATCTGTTTTGTTTTTGGTGTGTGTGTGTGTGTGTGTGTGTGTGTGTGTGTGTGTGTGTGTGTGTGTGTGTGTGTGTGTGTGTGTGTGTGTGTGTGTGTGTGTGTGCGTGCATGCTACAAATGCATGTAAGTGTGCTTGCGTCTGTATGTGTGTGCGTATGCGCGTTTCCATGTATGTATGGATGTGTTCCCACAAGTGCGCGCGAGTTTGCATGCGTTTGTGTATGCGCGCGTGTGTTTGTGTTTGCTTCTTTGATTATGTGTGTGTGTGTGTGTGTGTGTGTGTGTGTGTGTGTGTGTGTGTGTGTGTGTGTGTGT
>NC_134784.1:11706938-11729438 GCF_046742065.1 Oratosquilla oratoria
ACCTGAGTCCCCTTGTCCGCGTCTCCTAATTGTTCTCTCCCTGTCCATATTTATACTTGTTAACTCTATTCCTTTGTATCATTCTGCTGAAGAGGACCACAGTCAGTGGTCGAAATATACAGATAATTAGTATTTCTGATTTCTTTTCTCCGACAGTGGGTTAACAAGTTTCATTTTACCAATGTGCTATTACATTACGCTGTGCTAATATATATATGTATATATATATATATATATATATATATATATATATATATACATATATGTATATATATATGCATATATACATATATATATATATGTACATATATGTATATATATATACATATATATATACACTATATATCTTTCTATTTATCTATCTATCTATCTATATCTATATATATATATATACATATATATATATATATATATATACTGTATATATGTATATATATAAATAAATGTACATACATATATACATATATGTATATATATATACATATATATATAAATATACATATATATATACATGAATCGGCACACACACACACATATATATATACATATATATATATATATATATATACATATATATATATATATATAGATATACATACATATATATATATATATAACATGTATATATATCTGAGAGTTGACACCTTGACGTGGTGGATGGGCTTGAGAATCTTAATGATTACAAAAACTATGTCGATAGAGAGGAAATCTCTGCAGGGTCACCCATATCGAACAGGTTTTGTAAGAAAGATCAGGCAAAGAGCAGCTTAAACACACAGTCACAGGACCCACTGCTAACTGCTACGTCCCTGATGGCAAACAAAGATATTCCTCATAGGTATATGGGGTACCGTCATAATGACGGCGTGGACCATTGGGCACCCTATACTCGTAGATATAGGGCTTCACCGAATATAATGAATAAGGTGACACCAGAGAAATATCTCACTAGAAACGGAAGTGAAATTACTGACAACCCCCCTTCATAGCAAATATTAATATCACAACCAAAACAAAACCGGGCGTTCCTGTTGGATCATCATCTCCTAAAGGTCCAACCGCATTGCCTCGTGTGCTTACGGGCAGTGTACCACCGAATGTGAGTAAGCACTGTCCAAGCAGATCCAAGTCTCGGACATTAAACAACATGAATAAAGTGAAGATCTATACTTACAATGTAAGAAGTCTCTCAGAAGACTACAGACTGGAGAGTTTAATGGAAGAACTAGACAACATCAAGTGGGACATCGTAGGACTGAGCGAAGTCCGAAGAACGGAAGAAAAGCTGATACAATTACAAGATGGTCACCACCTGTTCTACTATAGAGGTAAGGACAAAGAAAGATCAAGTGGAGTAGGATTCTTGATCAACCGAGAGGTTGCTGGTAACGTAATCAAATTCAGTAGTTTGTCAAACAGGGTAGCTTGGATTGTGATTAGGCTGTGTAAAAGGTACACTCTAAAAACAGTTCAGGTCTATGCACCAATTTCACAGAGTTCAGATGATGAAATTGTGTTGTTCTATAATGATTTAAGTCAGGTAATTGATAAAGAAAAAAATAAGTACACGTTGGTAACAGGCGACTTTAATGCTAAAGTGGGGAAGTCCAAATGGAACAAAAAAGAACGAAATAGACTTCATATTAGGAAATGAGAACAAGAGCGTTAGCAATGTTACGGTGATAAATAAAGTCAACATAAGTAGTGACCATAGAATGGTAGGTTGTACAGCTAAATTCAATTTCAGAGCCGAGAGAAATAAACTAGTTTTAAAAAAGAAAATAAGTCTTGCAAAGATTAAGGATAATAATAAGAAATTTCAATTAGAAATTAGAAATAGATTCGAAGCTCTAAGAACTAATGAGGACAGCCTGGAAGACATTAATTTGAATTTAGTGAATATCATTAGGGAATCGGCAGAGAAAATAGGAAGTACAAAAACATTAAGAGAGAACAAATACTCCAAAGCTACAAATGACCTAATTAAAAGAAGAAGGACCATGCAGATTAAAAGCAGGAGAGACGAAACAAAAAGAGTAGAACTAAACAAGCTTATCAAGAAAAGAGATATTAGAGAAAAGAAAGAGAAACGTGGATGAAATAGAGGAAACTATTCGGAAAGGTAAAAGTATTAAAACGACCGGGCGCAGACATGCTTTAGGAAGACAGCAAATGATAAGTTTGAAAGATAGAAATGGAGAAATCATTAAATGTAGAGACAAAATGGCAAAAAGAGTAGAAGAATCTTACCACGAGCTTTACTCGTCGAAGAGCGTAGTTGAGTCAGTAAATTCATGTGTAGACGTTAGTAGTGTACCAGAAATTACAAAAGTAGAAGTAGAATTTGCTCTAAAAAATATGAAACGAGGGAAAACATCTGGGAAAGATGGTATATCATTAGATCTGTTGAAAAACGCAGGGAAATTAGTTCATATTAAATAAGCTGAGTTGTTCACCCAGTGCTTACGTCAAGAAAGCGTCCCTGATGTGTGGTGCAATGCTATAGTGATTTTGCTTCATAAAAAAGGAGACCAGGAGGACCTTAGTAACTATCGACTGATTAGCTTGCTATCAAACGTATATAAAGTATTCTCCAAGATCCTTACAAATATACTAAGTCAAGTTTTAGATGGAAACCAACCGAAAGAACAGGCAGGCTTTAGGAGCGGATATTCATTTGCAGGCGATAAATCAACTAATCGAGAAAACGACAGAATACAATATACCTCTCAGTTTAGCTTTTGTAGATTACGAGAAGGCCTTTGACTCAGTAGAACAAATAGCAATACTAAACTCGCTACGCTAACAGGGTACAAACGAACAGATCGAGTAAAGAGTACGACAAGCCAATACAATTTCACTCAAATTATTTACAGCTTGTTTGGAAGATATTTTCAGAAGATTGAGTTGGGAAAAGAAAGGTTTGGATATCAATGGCGAATATTTGAACCACCTAAGGCTTGCGGATGACATTATTCTTATTTCAGAAAGAGCAGAAGACTTGCAAGATATGCTGAGCGATCTAAACAAAGAAAGTCTCAAAGTAGATTTAAAAAAGAATAAAAGTAAAACCAAAGTAATGTTGAACACGAAAGTTCAAAGTAGTGAGATTGTAATTGATGGTGAGAGTCTTGAGGAAATTGAAGAGTATAATTATTTAGGCCAGATGGTGAAGGTGACGAAAGATCATGTTTGAAACGTAAAGTTTACAATCAATGCATTCTATCAGCAATAATCTACGGGTGTGAGACTTGGAAGCTGACGAGGGCGATGGAAACAAAGCTAAGGGCTGTACAGAGGAGAATGGAGAGATCCATGATGGGAATAACATTGAGAGACCGAAAGAGAGCAAGTTGAGTAAGAGAGCAGACTAGAGTGAAAGATATTGTGGAGGCAGTAAAAGAGAGGAAGTGGAATTGGGCAGGTAAGTTAGTACGAACGACTGATGAGCGATGGAGCAAGTGTGTAACTGAGTGGACGCCGCGAGATAGGAAGCGTGGAAGAGGGAGACCAGACAGAAGGTGGAGAGACGAGATCGAGAAGTTTGCAGGAGTGACGTGGCAGAGGATGGCACGGTCGTGTGATTCATGGAATGCTATGAAGGAGGCCTTTGTTCAGCAGTGGACTCAGGATGGCTGATTTGATTGATTGATTGATACATGTATGTATATGTATATATATATGTATATATGTATATATATATATGTGTATATATATATGTATATATATATATATATATATATATATATATATGTGTGTGTGTGTGTGTGTGTGTGTATTCGATTAAAGACCTGAGCTAATTCTATATTCACTATCTTCTTAGTGATTTTCTCAATTTTCCGAATAGTTTGTATCTTATAACGAAAAACATTACACAAATTTAAAATACGAGCTTTCGGTTAAATAATACAACCATCTTCAGGTAAGTAAGAATAAATGTACAAGGCAGGAGTTTAAATATGTGTAAATAAAGGAACATGGAGAGGTAGATCGTAGCTAGGCGCCAGGTACTGGACGTGGGTGAGGGCTTTGTTTCAGCGGGATGTTGCTGGACAGCTACACTGATCTGATGTCCAGCTACATCCCGCTGAAACGAAGCCCTCACGTCCGTCCAATGTGTTAAATTTAACATAATTATGCTAAATCTGGTCACCTTAGGCCTTAGAGGTCTGCTACGGAAGCTGTCAGACGCTGAGGCTTACGTTTGAGGAGTGTGGGGCGGGTTAGAGCGTCGCTACTTGCGGCGTAGATCGAGGTGACAGCAGTTCGAATCCTGCCGCCAGCGTTTTGGACCAAAGGCATGGTTAATTAAATTCCACACTACAAAGTCCTCTGTGAGGGGCACCGTCTTAGCCTCCTAATAGGGGTAGTCTGGCGACGCTAAATTGAATCATGAAGCGAGAGGCTAAACTGTAACCATTTGCCTTGATTATCTAAGCAAAGGTGACGACATTGGTTAAGCACCTTGAAGCGTAAGGTTTCCCATATAATTTAAATCCTTAGGCGCTGAGTAGGTTCGTCCGAAGCCGTCACCTTTGTCCTTTAGGGGAGAGCTGACAGTCACTGTTAGGAATTGGAGAGGAGTGCGGGATTTCAACCCACAACTAAGCGAATGCGAGACCAGCACGCTTCCGAAGACGCCACCAGCACACTACAGAGTTAAGCTCATTACGATTTAATTCTTCATCAGTCAGCACGCAAGGCAAAGGTGTCGCTTAAGCCTCGTTGACGCGGGGCTAGTTTAGTAGCCGCTAGTGCTAGCGACTACCTTTCTACTGTACTTGCCCAATATCAACAGAAAGTAAGTCAACTTGCCTCCAAATTATCCTAGTGTCAGCACTTAATTGCCGAGTAAGTTAATTGGCAACAAGTATAAGCGGCTACTAAACTAGCCCCGAGTCAACTAGGCTTTAGTAATCGAGTTGATGACGTTAGATTCAGAACCCTTTCACTACCACAGCCAGTGCAACACACTCAGCCATTCATATCCTCGTGACAACCTTACCAAGCCGGACTGAGCTGCTACCGGGTGAGGTTCAGAGTCTGCACTGTTCCCTAAAGGATAGACCGGTGGTTCTGCATTGGGCGATTTCATTCACCTGAGTCATACAATCAATGCGCCAGGGACTTTATGACGCCTCTACGGACCAGAGATATTTATACTTTTTTATGACTGGAGAGTAATCTAAAATAAAGATAAATAAATAAATAAATAAATAAATAAATAGATAGATAAGATAAACATATATTTCCCACTCTTTTCTGCTACATTCCTCCTTGAATCTCTCCGTTAAGGGGTTATCGCACTGGAGTATTTTTCCTCCCACATCCTACCTCCAACCTTCATTTGAGTAACTAGAATATGAATTCGCTTACAGAAATCTAGACATTTCAACAGTATACATACGTATACTGCATGTTTACAATATCTTACTCGATCATTCAGCTTTGTTATATGCGTATATGACGGAAAGATAATTTGATATTTGTAGGAGCATAGTGTGATAACCCTTTTCACAGCCTCTAGGAGGATTCCACCTCTTCGATGCTATCTAGTTTCCAAGGATAGAAACGCTGGTTATAAATGGGACACCAGTCGATGACGATGATGATGATGATGATGATGATGATGATGATGATGATGATGATGATGAGAGTTGACTTGATGGTGATGAGAGTTAATGTGAGAGTGATGCGAGTTGATGTGAGAGTGATGAGAGTTGATGTGAGAGTGATGAGATAGTTGACGTGAGAGTGATGGGAGTTGATGAGAGAGTGACGAGAGTTGGTGTGAGAATTGACGTGAGAGTGATGGGAGTTGACGTGAGAGTGATGAGAGTTGATGTGAGTGATGAGAGTGGTGAGAGTTGATGTGGGGATGATGAGAGTTGATGTAAGGGTGAGAGTTGATGTGAGGGTGATGAGAGTTGATGTGAGTGTGATTAGAGTTGATGTGAGAGTGATGAGATAGTTGACGTGAGAGTGATGAGAGTTGATGTGAGAGTGACGAGAGTTGGTGTGAGAATTGACGTGAGAGTGATTAGAGTTGACGTGAGAGTGATGAGAGTTGATGTGAGTGATGAGAGTTGATGTGGGGGTGATGAGAGTTGATGTAAGGGTGAGAGTTGATGTGAGAGTGATGAGAGTTGAAGTGAAAGTGATGAGAGAGTTGACGTGAGAGTGATGAGAGTTGTTGTGAGAGTGACGAGAGATGATGTGAGAATCGACGTGAGAGTGATGAGGGTTGACGTGAGAGTGATGAGAGTTGATGTGAGAGTGATGAAGGTGAGAACGCTGAGTGTGAGAGTGATGAGAGTGGTGATATATGATGTGATGTGAGAATATGAGTGATAATATTTGATGTGTGATGTGAGAATATGAGAGGTGAGTTACTGATTGGAAATCAAGGTGTTGAGTTTGTGCAAGTGGGAGGGGGAGTGTGTGGGCTTTGGGGGGAGGGGGAATGATAGGGGATCAAGCGTGGAAGAGCGTGTGGGGGGAGAGGGGGGATTTAAAGCTATTAGATGGTAAGAGGGGAGAACTTGGGGCATAACACAAAATCATCTGTGCATTGCGGTGAGGGGCTATGGGGGGATTGACCCCCCCCCCTTAGTGAGGGGGCACAGTTTATGACTTATTTTCTCAAATAACGCCAATTGATTTCATTCAGCCAGCAACACGTATATGGAAATGAGAAGGGAGGAGACAGTGAAATATAAAAAAAGAATATGCACAGAGAAATTATGGTAAAGAACACAAGTAAAACTAAGGGTAAATGTAAACGTATATGAAACAGACAAATATAAATCATGTGAAGTATTGAATGATAAATTTCAATCATTCTTTGTACAAGAGGAAGCATATGAGAAGGGATTGTGAGAACAGAGGAATTAACGGTTGTTAAAGTATTCAGAAAAAAAAAAAAAAAATCCAGTGAGGTAAGAACAACTAATCAGTACGGAAATTTGAACATCCAAGAGGACTTATGGGAGGCAGTGCCTCTTGCCATCTGACAGAAGAAAAGACGTTAACTTTCCTTTATCCTTTACATGCGTTTTTTTTTATTCCGTGGTTTCGTTCATGCTATTGCCACGTTGTATCAGTTATCAGGATGTTCATATTACGTGTGAGTTTTTGCAACCTGCTTACCAACCTCCAGGCGTTTCTCTTCAGCTGAGAACAACCCTTTGCCTGAACGAAGCTTTGAGAAAAACGAAGATAAATGACGACGATATCACCGATTTTGCCGATATTTCCAGAGTTCTCCGAGACGTTTAATCAGGTTAGGATCTGATTAGGTTATCTTATGGTAGAACAGGACAGGTATTGCCATGTATTAGCTAGGACAATGGTTCTCGACCTTTTTTCACTCCATTATGAATTCTTGACACTCGCGTGGTTTGTCTGATATTTTAGAACATATTAAATCTGTACTGCCCAATAATGTATCAGACTGTTTCGGGCCGTTGGTGGCTGTTGTTGTCATGGACTGTATTTCAACTAATTTACCATCGCTTCTATCCTTGTGGACGGCCTCATGCTGCTGTCGTGCGTCGATGGTGGCTGACTTTCATAATATTCCCGTCAAGCAAATTTCTATTTCCGAGAAGCAGAATGACACATCACCATTGACCTGTTCCCCAAAAGGGCAGCGGCAGGAGGCAGTGACAAAACGAAACTTCTTCCAGCAGAAAGGGACGGTCGCACTGTAATATTAGAAAAGAAAACTAACTTTCGTGACTTTCACCATCCATCTAACCCTTCAACAGAGAGACTCCGCCAGGCAACGAAGGTTACTAATGCTACTCCCTCCCTCGTCAGACTTCCCTATCCCCCCACTCTCCTTCCATCGCCCTCTAGAAGGGCGAGATCAATTAGCCCCTCATGCAACTCAACCAGACCTCCACAAAGCCTCCCCATCTCTCAAGGAACTTCGCCATTACCTTCTCCTTCGACTTCGCCAGGAGGTCGAAGAGCTCTTAAAATAGTGCCGCATCCCTCATTGTGTCACAGATCTGTGTAACCAATCTATCGGACACCGCCGACTTACAGGATCTTGACCTCACAAGTAATTGAATATCCAGTGACGACTGTGACGTCACGATCCCGTATGTTGACCCAAGCGGGTACCGGACGTTTCCATCCGGACCGGAATGTACTCCTCGTTCTCTCTGGTCTACGCGTGCACGGCGAGTGGAGAGAGGGCAAGGCAAAATAACTCTTGTATAATAATCGAATGAGGTGTGAATCTTGGGGAGGGAACTTGTGAGGAGTACAGCTTTATAAGCGCCATGTCCACACGGCGGGGAACCTCACACCTCTTTCCCATCCATCACCACACGCATGACAAGTGACGATCACACTGAAGGGTTTCCAGCCTTTTGCGTCATGTCAGGCGGAGTTGTTCAGACAGCGAACAACTAGTCTTTTTATTTTTTAATGTTTTTAGGTTGCAGGAAGGAATAACGAAGTTACTGGCAATGCGGTACGTGCCTTATTGAAACCCTACATGGTTCCAAGAATCCAAACCAGTCACCTGGTTTCCCACTGAGCAGAGTATCGAACATGTGGGATCCAACATCTTTCCAACGGCGCCTCACTTGCCTGGAAGGCTATTGGATTCCATTAAGCCACGACCCATACAGCCCCAAGACTATTTCAACAAGATTCGGTCACTTATCGACATTTTCCACTTATTTCACGACATTACTTTCTTATCTTAATAAGAACATTATTCTTTCTTATATAACATATATCAAAATTTGCCATGTCAATGTGATCTGGACTAAGACTTCCACGACGGAAGTATATGGGACCCCTACAGGAGAGAAAGGGATCGAAACATAATGGGAAACGGAATATAGTTTTGGAACTAACAGCAGAGGCACTAGCTAGTATCCGAATACAGGGCTTCAATGAAGATAAGGTTTTAAAGAGAGAGAGAGAGAGAGAGAGAGAGAGAGAGAGAGAGAGAGAGAGAGAGAGAGAGAGAGAGAGAGAGAGAGAGAGAGAGAGAGAGAGAGAGAGAGAAAGAGAGTAACGATAGAATTATTTTTTCTGTAATTTTGTGGTTCAGAGATATTACAGAAAACTGATGACTTTTGTATTTGATCTTACGAAAATATAATCATTTGCAGCGTCTTTAAGGCTCGTTTCGCAAGTATCGACTTTTCGCCGTGCGCCGTCCACGACACGACGTCATGGTTTCAAATAACCATGGGTTTAATGGACGTTTTCGCGTCACGACCAAATGTGAAAACGTCCATAGACACCCATTGTTATTTGAGAACACGACGTCGTGTCGTTGACGGCGCACGGCGAAAAGTCGATACGTGTGAAACAAGCCTAACGTTTTGGTATTTAGTCAGCAATAACCATCGCTTCTATCCTTGGGGACATTATCGCACCGAAGTTGGTAGTGAATACTGTCTCTAATCCTAACTGGTCCGTAAAGATGTCGATGAAGTCCTTAAAATATCAACTACAGAAAACACGCAGTCATTATCCCTATACGGGGTACCTATACCTTCACTTACTATCTCATTCACAATTGTATAAAGATATTCAGCCACGGAACTTTATGAGAAAGCACACCCAAGAACATATAAACAGAAAACATACGAACATAATCGCGAGCAAAATTGTAGTTAGATAAGTGAATATGCAGTGTTCAAACACTTGTAAAACTAATAAAGATAAATCAAAGGGGCGCACACTCACACACACACACACACACACACACACACACACACACACACACACACACACACACACACACACACACACACACACACACACACACACACACACACACACACACACACACACACACACACACACACACACACATACATACGTGGCACATTGGTAGAGTTCCTGCCTGCCACTACGGTGGTCCGGGTTCGGATTCCGCCCAGGGCTGAAATAATTTCAGTATCGCTACGCTGTGGGTCGTTACTCCAACTCTCGTGGGCGGGGAGCTAGGGGTGTGTGTGCGTGTAAGGTCACAGCATTACCCATTGATCGGTCATATATGAGCTCTGAGCTCTCTTCCGGGAGAGAAATAGCTGTCGATCACGAGTCCAACACGTGATCCAAGACCATGGTGAATCACCATGATCACACTTTCTCTCTTACACAAATGCACACACACACACACACACACACACACACACACACACACACACACACACACACACACACACACACACACACACACACACACACACACACACACACACACACACACACACACACACACACACACACACACACACACACACACACACACACACACACACATACACACACACACACACACACACACACACACACACACACACACACATACACACACACACACACACACACACACACACACACACACACACACACACACACACACACACACACACACACACACAAACACACACACACACACACACACACACACACACACACACACACACACACACACACACACACACACACACACACACACACACACACACACACACACACACACACACACACACACACACTCGGTGGCGGATTGGTAAGGCACTGGCCTCACAAGCCGGAGAACCGGGGTTCGATTCCCCGGCCGGGCGGAGATAAGTTGGGTTTGTCTCCTATCACGTGTAGCCCCTGTTCACCTAGCAGTGAGTAGGTACGGGATGTTAGTCAAGGAGTTGTGACCTTGCTGTCCCGGTGTGTGGTGTGTGAGTGGTCTCAGACCTACCCAGAGATCGGCAAATAATGAGCTCTGAGCTCACTGCCGTAGGGTGGTGTCTGGCTGTCTCGAACAGAGGCTGCAGCAGATCCGAGGTGAATACACATGAACATACAACTTTAATGTGGAAAAATTTGTGCCATGATTGAGTGTGAGAAAGTATAAAAAGGATTGGTTGAACAGAAGATACGGGCTAGAAAAGTATGAAAGAAAAATGAATTCAATAACTTAAACAGAGCACGCGGCATGATATATATTGAGTAGATGAGACAGAAAAGGTAACATGTTGATTAGAAGGAATAAAGAGAATATAAAAATAATTATCCAAGCACAAAGACGGTAGATAATGTTGTAATGAAAGTATGAAACAACGAAGGTGGAATAGGAAAATATAAAGAAATAATTGATAAAGGTATTAAGGAGTAAAACGACATTGGTAAGAGATGCAGCAGATGAATGATGTCATTATTAAGAGGTGAAATTAGTCACATTATAGCTAGACTAGGTGGAAAACAAGAAAAATAAACGAAGAAAATTGTACAAATGATTCTAGATAATGACTAAAAAGTGCAGGACGAAACTGCGGAAGTGTTTTGGTTAGGAAATATGTATAAGGGGGCATGGCCGTTGCGAAGCTTTGAACTCGGGTCTCTTTGAGCGTGAGCCTGACGCTCAGA
Organism: Oratosquilla oratoria; assembly: GCF_046742065.1. Classification (NCBI taxonomy): domain Eukaryota; kingdom Metazoa; phylum Arthropoda; class Malacostraca; order Stomatopoda; family Squillidae; genus Oratosquilla; species Oratosquilla oratoria. The sequence goes on from NC_134784.1 coordinate 11,718,348, forward strand.
GGGACCCGTGTTCAAGGCTTTGTGACGGCCGGGCCTGATTGTTTGAATTATATCACTGCTTCTGACAATTTGTTCTATGTTAGGTAAGTATGTACAATGGGGCACGGCCAATGAGAACGAAATCCAAATCACAAAACAAGGTAAACAAGATAATCAATAGGACATGGACATTATCAAACAAAGACGAGCTCAAGAATGCTTGGAATAGAAATGAGGCGGCAGAAAAAGAAGAAATTAAGAGAATTAGTCAATGGAATTTAAACTATCTGATATCTTGTTTCTAAATTGCCCTTATTTTCTTTATTTGACCTTTATTGATCTTTGGTAAAAGTAATCCTACATTTCAAAAACTTGCTCACTATTGCAGAAACTTCAATATGCTTTGTTCATCTCTATTTTTTATAATACCTTAATGTACTATAGTATATTCTTTTCCATTCGAAATCACTTTGAGAGAGAGAGAGAGAGAGAGAGAGAGAGAGAGAGAGAGAGAGAGAGAGAGAGAGAGAGAGAGAGAGAGAGAGAGAGAGAGAGAGAGAGAGAGAGAGAGAGAGAGAGAGAGAGAGAGAGAGAGAGAGAGAGAGAGAGAGAGAGAGAGAGAGAGAGAGAATGATATATATATATATATTTATATATATATATATATATATATATATATATATATATATAGAGAGAGAGAGAGAGAGAGAGACCCTCTTCTAACCCTTCCAGTACAATGTCGTTTCCTCAGCGCAATAAAATCGCATGCCAGAACAAAAACATAAAAGTCCTTTGAAGTGTTTACAAACATTACGAGATTCTATTTGTTTTGCGAAGTCATTAATAGATCCGTTCGCAATGGTGATCTTTGTAGTTTTTGTTTTGGCTAACACTACACTATCACGTTCAGCTGATGGGACTTGTGACTTGTAAGAAAGTGATTGTCATATATCAGTCATCCTTCTATGGAATTATTTTTAGGAGAATTTCGTTTGAAGAGATTTCCTTTCGCCAGCGACTCGACAGGGACAATGCCGCGGACGTCTACTGCTCGCTACAACCTTCAGCAACGAAGTCCAAAAATGTCTCCCCGAAGTCGAGGTTCCTGGTGTTCTGATGGTGGACTGTCTGGGCGATAAAGCGTCCGGGTATTGAGTTATCCGGTCATCGTGGACCCTCGGACCTTGGCCGTCCCTCGGGAGGTCAAAGCAATGATGGACGGCAATGGGCGGCCGGGACTCCGACAGGGAGAGGGAGAGGGCGATGGAAGAGATGGAGGAGGTGGGGAAAAGGAGGAGGAGGAGGAGGAGGAGGAGGAGGAGGAGGAGAAGGAGGAGGAGGAGGAGGAGGAGAAGGAGGTGGAGGAAGGAGTTGAGGGTCATGGGAGGTGATGAGAGGAACGTCGAATGAGAGTGAAAAGAGCGGGGTGGAGAGAGAGGCAAGAGGAGTCTTTCCATATGGTGAAGAGACAGGTCAGGTTAGGTCAGGTCAAGTTAGGGAGAGTTGCTGGAGGAAACTAGAAAGGAGTTGTGAAGGATGACGAAAACGGTAAAGTTCGAGAATGGAAAGAGTAGGAAGAGGAAGGAATCTGTGCGGTTCTTTCGAAGATGGTGGGAGGGAGTGAAGGGCACAGAAGAAAGGACAGAGAAGGAAAGGACATGGAAGAGAAGGACATGGTAAGGAAGGTTGATTGATTGATTGCTCGATCTGTTGTTTATGCAGCCGCAACACCTTGGTGATATGACGCCGCTTACAAAATTTTAAAGGCTGTGAAGATAGTAGGCCGAAAAATTTACGTTATGGTTATTTTTTTTTCTATCGTAAAAATAATCAAAAGGTGATCCTGCAAAATACGAAATGGTGTGAGCTAGAGGGCCAGTGTTCTCTACGAACAGAGCAGATGGAAGGACGAAAGTGCTACAGACCACGGGAGCAAAACAAACATACACAAAAATTGAAACGGGAACAAGAAGACATAGAAAGAGAATCATGGCTGCCATAGGGAGGGAGGGAGGGAGATGAAGTGTCAAAATGGGAGATGACAGGAAAGCCTGAATAGTTTGCGAAGTGATAGGACGCAATGAGAATAAAGGCGTTACCACACTGGGCCATTTTTCCTACAACCTCCAATTCATTAGCGGTACCTCCCACCACCAGAAAAATTTCCGCCGTAAAATCACTATGGCAAACTATTTTGTTTTCTTAACAATTTACATAGAATGTCATTTGATATGCCGGAAGAAAATTACTTTCCTCTAGCAAATCGGATTCCTTTCCGAAAGCTGCGGGCTGCAAATCTGCTCCAACAGTCGGAGGAAAAAATACTTCAGTGTGATAACGCCTTAAGATGTGGGTATTGGTGACAGGAGCAGGTAAATAGTTATTGGGGAAAAAGGTATCCAATGTGAGGTAGATGAAGATGTCTGGAGATAAATGGAAGCAAGTTAGATCCATCTACAAACAACTGTCTTCCTACGCAGACTCGTAGTTTACCAGGTCTTCTATCCTTAAGAACAATCTCGTGTTCCAAACGTCGTTGTAAGGTGGTCGTACCTTATGTGACGAATAAAAAGCAGTGCAGCGAGGCACAGCGCTAATCACCCCCCCAACATACTGAGTAGATGAAAGCATCCCTTTGGGTCCTATCATCCCTAAACCATTCACAATTCCCCTCCATTTATCATCTCTTGCACTCTCTCTTATCTATTCGACAGGTATTCATAAAAAAAATCCCTTCACTCTTTCCTTCCACCTTCTCATCCTCTCCTTCATTCATAATCTCTCTACTTTCATCCCTATCTCTTGTGCTCTCTATTATCCGCTCGACAGATCTTTATAAATAATTCCCTTCACCCTTTCCATCCACCTATTCCTTTCCTTCATTCATAATCTTTCTCCATTCATCCCTATCTCTTGCACTGCTCGACAGACCCTCATAAAAAATTTCTTCGCCATTTCAACCCACCTCATCCTCTCCTTCATTCATTATGTCTCTCCATTCATCCCTATCTATTGCACTCTCTTACCTGCTCGACAGACCTTCATCAAAAATTCCTTTCAAACTTCCTCTCGAACTTCCTCAACTTAATACTGCTTTACGTAATTCCTTCGTTAGCTTTTCCTCGTTCATTCTTTCAACATGTCCAAAACCGGTTGAGTGAAGTATTATACTCCCAATAAAGGTGTGATGGTGTGGTACGTTGTAGCATCGTACAATTATTGTTATGCATTACACTTACGTATTGCTCAATTATGAATTGTATATTTTCCCCATTATATAATTATCATAGGTTTTGTTGGACATTAATTTCACTATTGATTGTATTATTTATTTACAACCTTTGTACACGAATCTGTAGGGAGAACCAAGCGAGTTCCTGTATATTTGACGCTAAGACAAGGAGTGGCGTTCATTTGTAACTCAGCATCCGAAATGTATGCACGCATTTGTTTATTGTAGTGCTTTATCAATTTGTGATTTAATAAATTCATTTACATTGTCCATAAACTTTCTTTTAGCCATCCTACAACATGTGGCGGCTATACTCTATCTTTTTTTAACAATTGGACGATTCTCGAGTGATACAAACTTTAGTGAACTTTGGCTGGTCAGCATATTATGTGCATGTTTTACGTTTTTTCTACACCCTCCATTTTTTCCAGCCAGGCATTTGTTACAGTGACTTTTTGAAATTATTTATCAGCTGGTCCTCTGAAGCAGTGTATTCTAAGTGTGCGTCATGGGATTTTTTGTATTCGTCCCATGTGGTCTCCAGTTTAGCATCTCCTGTTTGGACTTTTGATGCTATTTATTGTCGTCATCAGTGTTCATGGAATGATCACTTATTATTCCTGCGTATATCAACTTTAATCTGATGCCTGGATGTGGAAGGATTATTGGACCCGTCAAGATTGTGTGAAGAAATCCAGGCTTCTTAGCCACCCTTCAATATGCTCCCTCTTGAAGAGGCTGATTACGTTGGATTGTTGACAACCTTGTGTCTATATATTCAAATACTGTTTCAGTGATAGTGCAAATAAACCCTTTTATGCCATAGTGTAAATTCTGCTTTTTTTTGTTTATATTCTAAAATATATTTCGAGTCTTGTTGCCTATGTCATCCGGCGGGCATATCTGTTTACGTTTTATTCTCGGCCGTTTTATTTTCATCTTGCTTGTGTATAGTCACCCCTTGCGGTACCGTTTTCCTTAAATATTCCTTAACAGGGAATTGATGTTATTGTTTACATTTTTTCCAGGTAAGATTATGATTGCAAGCCCAATTTTTTCGTTGTGGAGCATGTGTTTTCGTAAGCGGTCACAATAATTAATGTATGTATTAAGATCTTATTGTTATTTTTCGCATTATTGCTAATTAGAAGCGGTTTTCAGCTATTATATTATTTAACGATGTCTACTAAGAGTAAGCTACCATCATTTCTTAGTCCCCAAATTCCATCTCAGACGATGACTAATACATTTACTTTGGTGGGTGCTGAGTCTTCTCGGTTACTTACTTTCCAATTTCTCACGGAGAACACACCCATCTCAGTCACAGTAGATACTGGTGCAGAATGTAGTCTTATAGGTAGAAGGGCTTATTATGCTCTCAGGAATTTATACAACCTCCCTTTATCTCCTTTTTGTAATATATTGCCCTCTGTACAAGGTTCTCCCTTGCCTATTCTTTGGTCTGTTCGCATTCCTTTAAGATTTTTCTCTCATGTTTCCGTTTTCCATGATACTTTTGTTGTTGTTTCTGGAATTGCTATCATGTGTGATTACCTCTTGGGCATTGACGCTCTTATAGCTCATGGCATAGATATATCTCCTAGGCGTCGTGAAGTGACTTTTCATAATTCTGTTATTCATGCAACGGATAGGCCAATTTCCATATGAAGCTCCCCTTCTGTGCATAATCAGATGATACAGTTGTCTTCAAAGGGTTCTAATAGTTTTGACTCTCCTATTTTTGTGCTACTGTTGTTATAGGCGAGCATTATATCAGACCTTCAAGTTCAGTTCGAGTCCCAGTACGCATTTCAGGTGCTCCGATTGGTCCTGACGTCTTATCTCGACCTGACTCTGTTCGTGTTCCTCGTCTAGCATTGGAAGGAACTCTCCACTATTCGTGAGGATCATGTTACCACAGCTATGATAACCAACGTCACTGGTGGTCCGATCACCCTCTCTCCTGGCAGTCATTTAGGTTCCTTTGAAGTAGCTGACGTTGACGCTGTCCAGGATTCGCCTCCTATCGTAGCAGCTTCGGTGCTACGGTCTCCACAAGTGACACAGCTCACTTGGCCTCTCAGTATGCAACGTTTGTAGGTGAGATTGACTTTCCAGAGGTGACGCCTCGTCTCATTGACCTGTTAGTGACCCACCGTCAAGCTTTAGCTTTACCTGGTGATCCATTAGGAGTTACGGATCGTGCATTTATTTTCAGCCAGGTGTTCGACCTGTTTACGTACCCTCTTACAGGTTACCTCACTCTCGTTGGCTTGTAGCGCAGTACTTGGCTGACGACTTGTTACGTGAAGGCGTTGTACAAGAGTCTCACTCAGAGTGGAACTCGCCGCTCCTCCTAGCGTCTAAGAAAGATAGATATTTTTTCGTCCTGTCATTGATTATAGGCGAGTTAATGTGGTCACTTTTTCATACTTTTACCCTTTGCTTATGATAAGTGATCTTCTCCAGTCCATTGGAATAGGTAATACGGTGTTCATCACCTTAGACTTGAAGGAGGGCTTTTGGCAGATTCCCTTGGAGGAAAAATCTCGTAAGATCACGGACTTCTCGACTCCAACAGTACATTATGAATGACTTCGTTGCCCCATGGGGATACGGAATGCTCTCTTGACTTGCCAGCGCTTGGTTAACTCCATTTTTATGGCCTAGTGGGTAACGGACTTTTTGTTTACTTGGACAACTAAATCATAGTTTCGAAGGATGTGGAAAGCCACTTCAATAAGTTGTCCACTGTCTTGCAAAGTTTTGCTGATGCTGGATTAAAATTAAATTTGCACAAGTGTTCTTCTTTTAAATTTAGCATCCAATTCCTAGGTCATATTGTTGACAAACATGGTATTTACAACACAGATGGTAAAGTCAAAGCAGTAAGGGACTTCCCTACACCTATGTCAATTGAACATGTACGTTCTTTCCTTGGACTGGCAGGATACTATCGTGCATTTATTAAGATTTTTGCTTCAATTTCACGCCCGCTTACTCGTCCACTCATGAAGGAATCTTCCTTCCAGTGGCGTGATGTTTATTAGGAGGGTTTTGTTTCATTGAAGCATGACCTTGCTGAAGCACCTGTGTTGGTATTCCCAGATTATAGTCTTTCCTTTACAATTTTGTACAGATACTTCTGGTACATATATTGGAGCTATGCTTATGCGGCAAGTAGATGGATGTAGACCCATGTTATTACGTAGGGTAGTCGCATTGTTAACAAGCCTGAGTCTCGTTACTCTGTTACACATTTAGAGGCACTGGCAGTGGTGTGGGCTTTAAAGCATTTTCGAGATATAATTTTTGGATATCCTGTTAGAGTCTTCATGGACCACACTGCTGTCACACAACTTTTCAAAGGAAAAAATATTTCAGACCACCTAGCCAGATGGTTCATTACAATTGAAGAATAATTTAACCCGATCCTTAAGCATATTCCAGGACGTGCAAACAATGTTGCTGATGCACTTTCACGTAATATACCTGTAGCTGCAGTTACAGTGATTGACAACTTCTCCCTGCAAGATCTGGCAAAAGCTCAGAGGGAGAAACCATGTTTGGTCTGCTGTCATTTATGGTTTGGAATTTGGTGACTGTGATGGTGTCGTACCATTATGTATAATATATTTACGTACTGCGTTGTAGCATCGTACATTTATTGTAGTGTATTATGCTTGCAAATTGTTCAAATGTGTTTATGTTTTTCCATTACATAATTATGATAGATTTTGTTGTATATTAATTTTATTATTGTCATTGTATTACTTAATTACAATTCCGTGTGCCTTTATAAGGAGAACCAAGCGAATCGTGTATGTTTCCCCGTCAACTCAAGGCTTGGCGTCCCAGTTGTTACTCGGCCTCCTTACTGGACGCACGCATTTGTAATTGTGGTGCTTTGGCACATTTTTATAAAATACATGTTTATTTGTAGTGATTCATGTGTTTTTATTTAGCCACCCTATAACATGGTGGTACCACCTTACCAGATTTACCTGTACCCCTGTCCCAATTTTCTCTACAGGACAATGTTCTCATTCGTAATGTGGAAGTGTTTGAGCAGGATGTAGCACAGTTAGTGATCCCTGAGTCTCTAGTCCCTTTTGTTCTGTCTCTTTCTGATGATTCCCTTAGGCTGGTCGCCCAGGTCGTGACAAAACTCTGGCTATGGCTCGCAAGAAATATTATTGGCCTAGAACGCGACTGGACATTACCACTCACGTAGCCCAGTGTAGCTCTTGTGCCCAGAACAAAGATTCTACGCACACTGCTCCTATTCTAGAGTACCCTACTCCTTCTCGTCCTTTTCAGACTTTGGGTATAGACCTTTTACAATTACTTCGTAGTACTCAAGTGTGTGGACCACTTTAGTCGCTTTGTAATATTAGGTCCCTAACGTAGCAAGTTTGCTCCAGTAGTTGCCCATGCTTTAGTTTTTCATGTTTTTTGTCCACACACTACTCCTTCAGTGCTCCTTAGTGACAATGAGACTGAATTTAGGAATGAGGTTTTAGCGAACATTTGCAAAAGTTACGGCATCACTCAAACCTTTGTGACTGCTTATCATCCTTCATCTAATGGTCTAGTAGACCGGACGAATAGGAAGATTTTGGACATTCTCAGGCACGTTGCTAGTAGCCTTCATGAATCTTGGGAGGATTGGCTTCCTCATGTCAGTGTTTGCATTAATAGTAGAATTAATGATCCCACAGGTAAGACGCCTCATTACGTCATCGATGGAGTGGAAAAAAGGCTCTCATATGATGTGTTAGACAGTCTTACTCGTCCCCTCTACAATTTTGATGATTGTAATCAACTCCAATGTCACACATTACATAGGATATACGATTCTGTGAGAGAAAAACTTGATGTCTCAAAGTCCAAAATGTTGAAACACCAGCATAGCAAAACTACGTCTGGTGACTGAAAATTTGCATCCCAATAAGTTCAAAGTCTTTGATCCTTCCCAGGGACTGCGTGAAGTATTGCACGTGGACAGGCTTAAGGGAACAAGAGTGCTTTTCCCTGCATTTATCCGGCCTCCCCCAAGGCCCTCTGAACAAACTATACCTTATAATCTCCGTTCAAGGGATCCTATGCCTTAATATCTGTATGTGTGCATTGCTTATGTTGTTATCCATAGTTGTCTTGATCTGTATTTTGTGTTTTGTTTAGCTATTAAATGTAATGTCTTGGTTTGTATAATGTGTACTTTTTGTCTAGTTATTAAGTGTATTGTCTTGAATTGTATTATGTGTAAATTTTGTTTGGCTATTAAGTGTATTGTCTTGATTTGTATAATGTGTAACTATTGTTTAACTAATAAGTGTCATGTCCTAGACGTCCGGCATTTATTATTTCTAGTTTAATACTGACGCCAGTACTTATATATATGTATATATTTATTTTTGTGTTCTATTCTTTTGGTTGAGAGGATTAGGAGAGGAACAGAAGGAGTAATTGGTAAGGAACAGTGTGGATTTAGGACAGGTAGAGGTTGTGTAGATCAGATCTTTGTGGTAAGACAGATATGTGAGAAAACTATAGGAAAGGGGAAGGATGTTTTTTGGGCTTTTGTGGATCTGGAAAAGGCTTATGATAGGGTAGACAGGAAGGCACTGTGGGAGGTTATGCAGATATACGGGATAGGAGGAAAGCTTCTGGGAGCTGTCAAGAGTTTTTATGAGGATAGTAGAGCTTGTGTCAGGATTGGGAATGGAGAGAGTGAGTGATTCGAGGTAAAGGTGGGACTTCGTCAAGGATGCGTTATGTCGCCCTGGCTGTTCAACTAATACATGGATGGAGTGGTGCGAGAGGTGAATGCAAGGGTAGTGGGCAAGGGATTGGAGATGGTTAAAGAAAATGGAGAGAAGTGGGAGGTGAGCCAGCTGTTGTTTGCGGACGACACTGCGCTTGTGGCAGGATCGGAGGAGGGATTGAGGAAGTTGGTGGCAGAGTTTGGGAGAGTGTGTGATAGAAGGAAGCTAAAGATAAATGTGGGTAAAAGTAAGGTGATGAGATGTACAAGGGGTGAAAGTGGCAGTGGACTGGAAGTGAGCATTAAGGGAGAGCGACTGGAGGAAGTGGATAGTTTTAGATACTTGGGTGCAAATGTGGCAGGGAAAGGTGGAGTGAAAGTGGAGGTAGAATGTAGATTGAGAGAAGCGAGTAAATGCCTTGGTGGATTGAGAAGTGTAATGAGGAACAGACATTTGGGAATGGATGCTAAGAGGAGATTGTATGAAGGAGTGATTGTGCCAACAGCACTGTATGGGGCACAAACATGGAACATAAGAGAAGAAGAGAGAAGGAGTTTGAATGTGTTTGAGATGAGGTGTCTGAGAAGTATGATGGGGGTTACTAGGATAGATAGAGTGAGAAATGAGGAGGTGAGGAGGAGAACAGGGTTGGAAAAGGAGCTGGGAGATAGGGTTGATGAAAGAATATTAGGATGGTTTGGACACATGGAAAGAATGAGTGAAGAAAGACTAGTAAAAGAGGTGTGGAAGGCAGATGTGGAGGGGGTGAACATGAGGGAACGTCCTAGGATGAGGTGGATGGATGGGGTGAAGGGGGCTTTGGGGAAGAGGGGAATGTCTGTTGAGGAAGGACGGGAGAGGACAGAAGAAAGGGGTGAATGGAGAATGGTTGTATATGGATGATGTTGTGATGCATGAGGTGGAATGGGCGGGAGGATGGGGGGTGAGGTAGTATGAGTGAGCAAAATTTGACGCAGCCCGAAGGGATTTCTCCCCGTCCTCTCATTTTATGCAATGGGGGGGACGGAGAGGGGGGGGGTCGCCGATTTAATGAAGCGGCCTTGCTGTGGATGTGCTGTGTCTTGCGACACTGCTTCTGACCCAGGGCAGTGGACAAGGTGCAGGGATGACCCGTCATTCAGGAGGTGCTAAGATAAGAGGGAGGGTGGAGGGGTGTGGAGTGTATTCAGGGATGGAATGGGTGGGAATGATTTTATGCCTTTTTCTTTTTGGCTACCCCCCTGGTAAGAGGGAAAAAGCCTTGGTATATGTATGTATGTATGTATTCTTTTGTATAAATATCTGTGTGTGTTATGTATGTTCATGTAAATTTTTTCTCCACACTTTTGTATGTATAACATATATAAATGTGGTGTGTGTGGAGTCTGTTATGTATGTTTCGAGTTTTGTCTTGCCTTGGCCATTCATTTTTTCGTTTGTTCGGTGGGGTCACCGAGTGCTGGTGGCTGAGGGATGTGATGATGTGGTACGTTGTACATACATATACCAAGGCTTTTTCTCCCTTACAAAGGAGGTATCCAAAAAGGGAAAGGCATAAAATAATTTCCACCCATTCCATCCCTGAATATACTCCACACCCCTCCACCCTCCCTCTTATCTGAGCACCTCCTGGATGACGGGTCATCCCTGCACCTTGTCCACTGCCCTGGGTCAGAAGCAGTGTCGCAAGACACAGCACATCCACAGCAAGGCCGCTTCATTAAATCGGCGACCCCCCCTCTCCGTCCCCCATTGCATAAAAGGATAGGACGGGGAGAAATCCCTTCGGGCTGCGTCAAATTTTGCTCACACACGTTGTAGCATCTTATAATTATTGTTATGTATTATACTTGCGTATTGCTCAAGTATTAATTATATCTTTTCCCCATTATATAATTTTCATAGGTTTTGTTGGACATTAATTTCATTATTGATTGCATTGTTCATTTACAATCTTTGTACACGAGTCTGTAGGGAGAACCAAGCGAGCCCCTGTATGTTTGGCGCCAAGACAAGGAGTGACGTTCATTTGTAACTCAGCATCCGAAGTGTGCGTACGCATTTATTTATTGTGGTGCTTTATCAGATTGTGATTTAATCTAATAAGTTCAT
>NC_134784.1:11736938-11751938 GCF_046742065.1 Oratosquilla oratoria
ATAGATAAATGAATAAGTAAATAAATAATCAAACGATTAAATAAAAATAAAAACAAATGAATAAATGAGAAATAATGAATGAATAAATAAATAAATATACAAATAGATAAATCAAAGAACAACGCCTTGTACCGCGGAAAGGCATCTTCTAACTTTATTCTGGCTGCCCCCCAGATTTTACTCAGCAGAAGGCCACCCGCGGAACACAGGAGGGCCATAGGGCAAGATGACAATCGCAAGACCACATGGAATTTCATGCAAAAGACCAAACGACGAAGAGTAAATGAGGACCGGTCGGTGGAAAGAGAAAAGGGGGAAGGAAGGAAGGAAGGAAGGAAGGAAGGAAGGAAGGAGAGGGGAGAGGGAAAGACAAGAGGAATAAAGTGTATCGAAGAAGAAGAAAAATAAATGAAAAGGGAGAGAAAGGGAAAGGAGGAGTGTGAGGAAGAAGAGAAAGACGGGGAAGAAAGGAGATTAGAGAAGAAGAGAAGAGAGAAGGGGAAAAGGACAAAAGAAATAAGAGAGGACAAAGGTTGGGGAGAAGAGGAAGAGGAGGAGGAAGAAGAGGAAAAGGGAAGTAAAATGATGAGGACAAGGAGGAGAAAGAAGAAAAGAAAGAAGAAGAGAAGGAGAAGGAAAAGAAGAAGAGGAGTAGAAGGAAAAGGAGGAAGGATGAAGAGAAGGGAATGGATAAAGATGAGAAGGAGAAAGAAGAGTGAAGGAGGAGGAGGAGGAAAAGGGTGAGAAAGAGAAGTAAAAAGAGATATACGAGGAGGAGAATATTTAGAAAGAGAGGAGTATAAAGAGGAGAAGAAATAGAAAGAAGAGGAGTATGAAGATGGGGATGGGGAGGAGGAGAAAAGGAGGAAGAAGAATAGGAGGAAGAAAAGGAAGAAGAAGATAAATAAGAATATGAGGATTGGGATGAGGAAGTAAAGGAGGAAGAAGAGAAGGAAGAGAAAGAAAAGGAGGGTGAGGAGAAGAGAAAGAGGAGCAAAAAGAGGAAGAGAAAAAGAAGGGTGAAAATGAGGAGGAAGAAGAGAGAAGAGAGAGGAGGCTGAGGATGAAGAAGAAGAAGGGAGGAGGAGGAGGAGAAAGAGGAAGAGAAAAAGAAGGATGAGGATGTGGATGAGAATGAGGAAGGGAATGAAGTGGAGGAGGAGGAGGAGGAGGAGGAGGAGCAGGAGAAGGAGAAGGAGGAAGGAGAGGAGGAAGAGAACAAAGAGGAGGAAGAACAGCAGCAGCAGCAGTTAAAAAAAGGGAATAGTGAGAGGATAAAAGAGGAGGAGAAAGGAGAAAACAGAGGGTAGGAGAAAACAGAGGGTAGGAGAAAACAGAGGGAAAGAATGATGGATGGGAGGTGGAGGAGAAGGAAGAGGGAGAGGAGGAGGAGGAGGAAGAGGAGGAAGAGGAGGAGGAAATGAAGAATGTGGAAGTAAACGAAAAAACGAGCTGTGAAAAATAAAAAAGCGAGTCAGTCATTTGGAGAAGGGGAGGAGGGGAGAGGAAGAAGAGAAAAGGGGAAGGGGAGAGGAAGGAGCGGAAGAAAAAGTGTATTAACTGAGAATAGAATAGGAAGGAGGAACAGAAAGTGGTGAAGGAGAGTGGAATGATCGGGGTGGTGGAAGGAAGATGAGGAGGAAAAGGAGAAGGAAGAAGAGGAAGAGAAAGACGACGAAAAGATGAGGGAGAAGACAACATGAAGTGGATGAGGATGAGGAGGAGATGGGGAAGAGGAGTGGAAAGAGGAGCGGAAAGAGAAAGAACTAGACTGTAGAAGCAGCAGCAGGAGAACTTAAGAATGAAAGAGGCTGCAAGAGACCATACGATATACACTAGGCAGTTCTATGTCCATTACCACCTGTCATCCCCATCCATAAAGTTATCTAACCATTTCTTAAAACAACCGATAGTTTCAGCGCTCACTACATGGTTACTATGTCTATTCCATTTGTTGACCACCCTACTATTAAATCAGTTCTTGCCTATTTCCTTTTTAAATCTAAATTTGTCCAATTTAAATCCATTACTGCGAGTCCTTGCCTGTTGTGTTAATGTGATGACCTTGTTTGCGTCAACCTTGTTAAAGCTTTTAATGCACTTGAAGACCTCTATTATATCACCCCACACTCTACGTCTTTCGATAGAGTGTAAGTTAAGGTGCCTAAGCCTCTCCTCGAAAGGTATATTTCTGAGCTCATTTTGGTCGTTCTCTTTTGTATTGATTCTAGTGAATTGATGTCCAATGCATAGGACGGAGACCAAAACTGTACCGCATAGTCAAGGATGGGTCTAACTAACGCCAGATAGAGTTTGATAATTACCTCTGCACTTCTATTCGTAACCGTCCCAGCAATGAAACCTAATGCTCTGTTAGCTTTATTCCTGGCGCTAATGTACTGTTTCCTGGATTTAAGGTCAGGACTCAATAGAATTCGCAAGTATTTCTCGCACTCAGTTTTCTCTAACAACGTCTTATCTAAGCTATATCTGCTTTTGGGGTTGTGCAGCCTTACGAGGAGGAGGACAAGGTTCAGATTTACATAAGAAAGTGGAAGATGATGTGAGAGGAGGACGAGGTGAAAGAGTGAGAAACGGAGGAAAGTGAGAGAGAGGAAAAGAAAAAGAAAGAGGGAGGAGAGGAAGAGAAAGAAGAAGAGGGAGAAGCGAAGAAGGGAAGGTGAAAGAGGAGAACGAGGAAAAGGAGAGGAAGAAGAAAAAAAAAAGAAAACAGGGAGAGGAAGAGGAAGAAGAAGTAAAGTGAAAAGAGAAGGAGGGAAGGTGAGAGAAAAGAAAGATAAAATGAGGAGGGAAAGAAAAAAAGAAAGAAAGAGTGAGACGATGAGGAAGAAGAAAGAAAAGAAGAGGATGAGGGAAGTTGAAAGAAAGGAAAGATGAAAAGAAGGAAGAAGAGGAGAGAAGGAGATAGAGGAGAAGGAAGATAAGGAGGGAAAGGAAGAGAAATAGGAGAAGAGGGTAAAGGGAAGTGAGGAAAAGGAAAAGAAAAGGGAGGACGATGAGCAGGATGAAATGGAAAAGGAGGAACAAGGGATAAAGGGAGTAGGGAGAGGAGGAAGGAGAGGAAAATAAGAATATACAAAAGGGTAGAGGATGAAAATGTAGATGGAGTGTGGGAAAGGATGGTGAGAAAGTGGGTGGAAGAGGAAAAGGAAGTTTTGGAAGCAAAACAGGAGGATAGACGAGGGCCTAGAGGATAAGAAGATAGTGTGAATAGAGGAAGAGAGAGTAATGGGAAGATGTTTGATGATGGTGCGAAATGAAGAGAGGGAAAACGACACAGAGCAAAACATGGAAGATCCAAACAAAAATTTAGAAAATCAAAATCAAATCAAGAAATAGATGAAGTCAGGAAAATTGACAGAATTAAATTAGGAAACAGAAAAGCAAGGACGAGAATGATACGAATGGAAGAGGCAATAGCAGGGAGGACAAGAATTAAGAAAGTATTAGAAGGAGAATCGCGGTGGAATGGCATAGGAATGGAACATAACAACATAAGAATAGAGGAGACTGCAAGAGACCATAAGACCTACACCAGGCAGTTACATATTCCTTACCACCTGCTATCCCTATCCGTCAAGTTATCTCATCTTCTGTGAAAACAACTAATTGCTTCAGTGCTGGTTACTAGGACTCTTCCATTCGTTAATCACTCTGTCGGTAATAGTTCTTGCCTATTTCCTTCTCAAAACTAAATTTGTCCAATTTAAACCCATTACTACGAGTCTTGGCTTGCTGTCTTTATATGATGACTTTAACTGCATTACCCTTGTTAAAGTTCTTGACCCATTTTTGAAAGGTAAAGGTAAGGGCAGCGGTGGAAGAGAAGGAGAAGAAGGAGGAGGAGGAGAAGGAAGAGGAGAAGAAGGAAAAGGAGAAGGAAGAGGTGAACGAAAGAGGAATTTAAGAACATGGTATGATTAGGATTTAGGTTTCTCGGGGTCTGTGTCATATCATACAAAGAACTGGTATGTAACTAACTAATAGGCTCATCTACTCTGCGTTGACAACACATGCATACAATAAGGTTTAAGAAGGAAATGGGCAAGAACTGATTTACCAACAGAGTGGTTAACGAATAGAATAGACTTTATGGATAGGGATGACAGGTGGTAAGGGACATAGAACTGCCTAGTGTGGGCCTTGTGGTCTCTTGCAGTCTTCCTCATTTTTATGTTCTTATAGGAATACTGACTACATTAGTTTGATAAATGTTAATATTATAGGGACTTTGGTATCGTGGGCACGGGCTAAAATTACACAACATGGTGCAAGGGTGAATTTCTAGAAGCAATTTATACTACACCGAGGTCTCCTTCCACAGTGCTACCTCGGACCTTAGGTGACCTGAGCTTCTTCCTTCGAGTATCGTCACTGCAAGAATGGCATACCGTGGGTGGGTGGACTCACCGTCTCCTTTTGCGTTCAAGTATGAACTGGTCCAGACCACTTGTATGATTGAGGCCCGGGCAGGTACCAGCCCCGCAAACCACGAAAGAGAAATTATATATATATATATATAGACACACACACACACACACACATACACACACACACACACACACACACACACACATACACACACACACACACACACACACACACACACACACACACACACACACACACACACACACACACACACACACAGACACACACACACACACACACACACATATATATATATATATAAATATATATATATTTATATTATATATATATATATTTGCATAAGTACATATATATGTATATAATATATATATATATATATTTGCATGAATACATATATATGTATAATATATATACATATATATATATGCATACATACATATATATGATATATACATATATACATATATATATATATTTATATATACATATACATATACATATGTATATATATATATATATATATATATATATATATGTATGTATATATATATATAAACAAAAATAATCTGAGGTCAAGGCGAAGCAGCAAGGGTGTTGCGAGAAGTCAGCGCGGCCCTCCTTCCCACCTCCCACCTGCTCTGCGGCTGCAGCCAACAGACCAGGCAGCACTCCGCTTTGATGTCTGAGGTCGGCAGGCGGCATTAAATGGGCTTCTGATTTAATGGGTGCAAGCAATTTCATCAGGAAATAGGATGCTTAATGGATTCGGGCCGTTGGACAAGGCAATGAGGTCGGTAATGGATATTGTAGAGTGTTTCCGTTGAAGATTTGAGGTATCCAATTGGCGGTTTCTTGGTCATGCAAATTAGAATGACATTACTTTTTTGAATGGTTCAATACGTTTTGTACGGTCCGATTATCGCTCAACGATGATCGCTCATGGTTCAATGATGATCGTCA
Organism: Oratosquilla oratoria; assembly: GCF_046742065.1. Classification (NCBI taxonomy): domain Eukaryota; kingdom Metazoa; phylum Arthropoda; class Malacostraca; order Stomatopoda; family Squillidae; genus Oratosquilla; species Oratosquilla oratoria. The sequence goes on from NC_134784.1 coordinate 11,742,312, forward strand.
GACATTGTCTTTGTTTTTGAATGGGACTATTTTCCTTCGAGCTACAAAATATTGAGGATGGTTATTTCAACCAAACCTACCGACGCATTTACCTGCCATTGACTGTAGTTGGCTAATAATTAATCGAACCGAGCAAAACGCACCTTTACTTGCTGCTGCATATATGTATATACTTTCCCAGAGGCAATTCACTATCAGCGATCAAATACTGTGATAAAATGGACGATGAAATTTGTTAATATAGTATCTTTGCAGAATGAAAAAATACGAAAAAGAACACAAAAACACTAGCCGTATTGTGGCAAAAGTCTTAATAAAGGTATACTAATTTTCTTTTAAACGGACACTGGCTACATTTGACCATCTACTTTTGTGTCAAGTAAAGTTAAAATAATACCAGCACTGAGACCTTTTAACTGATAATGTTTGAATCTTTTTCGTTCTCCGCTGCATTGTACAAATTTGGAAGAAAATCGATACACGATTCAGGAAAGGAGCTTGCCGTCCAATGTTTTTTTCTTTTAATATCTTTAACAAACTCCATGAACAATTACACCCCATTTGATTTTATGACTGTAGATAAAGCGCTTTCAGACTTTATCACACTGAAGGTAACAAGCCAAGTAGGGGATCAAGATACACTGGATACTTCGAACTTTTTCTATTTGTGTTATTGTTTTATATCTTTTTCTATTTATCTACTTATTAATTAATTTATTTATTTGTTTCTTTATGTTTATCTATTTATTCATTAACTCTATTTTGTCTATTTATCAATTCATTCATTTGTTTTATGTACTTGGTTGCGAGACTTTCTTGATGTGGTTGTTTTGTCAGGTCGCGTCGACTGACGAGGATGAGTGAGGGAGAAGTCCCGTTGGATCACTGGAGGGAAAACCAAGATCGAGGCAGATGATATCATAGTGACGCAACGCTGAATATCGATTACTCTCGCCTCTAGCGCAAACAACCAATTACCTTGGCACTTACGATACTTAAACATCATTTGGGTTGTGCTTTGCTGCCGAGGGGAATGTGTACTCGAATTAAGGACTTTCTTCTTGCCCTGGCATACTAGTGGCATTCCTACGGACCAGAGTCACAAAGCATACTTATATTACTGGAGACTAGTCTAAAAAAAAAAAAAAAAAAAAAAAAATAAGATAAATAAATGAATGAATAATAGATAAATGAATAAACAAATAAAATAAACAAAATAAACAAATAAATAAATGAAAATAAACAAATAAAATAAACATAAACAAATAAAAAAATAAAAAAATAATCATGATAAAATAAATAAATCTCTTTAGCGCTATATTGTCTCCAGAGATAGAGTAACTGACTCCTTTCACAATTTCACATGTAGTCGAGGTCGTGACGTGTGAAAGCGTCCATAAACACCCATGATTAGTTGACAACACGACGTCGTGTCGTGGATGGCGCACGGCGAAAAGTTGATACGTGTGAAACGAGCCTCAGGGAAGAAACAGGGGCATAAATGTTTCGTTAACATCAGATTATCTTCATCCTGTATCCACCAGAACAAATGATGTGAAGTATTTCACTAAAGGCGTTATCACACTGGGCTATTTTTCCTCCAACCTCCAATTAATCGGCGGTACAGCTCACCTCCAGAACGTTTCCCGCCGTAAAATCACTGTGGAAAACTATTTTATTTTCCCAACAGTTTACAAAGAGTGTCATTTGATATGTTGGGAGAAAATTGTTTTCCTCCAGAATATCTGATTCCTTCCCCAAAAGCTGCGAGTGGCAAATCTACTCTAATAATCGGGGGGTAGGGGGGAGGAATATCCCAGTGTGATAACGCCTTAACCAAAAGGGGTACCCATTCCTTCTTAACGACTTCCCCCTCCCCTCGTTCTAATGAAATACCACTGGCTTTACCAAGGATAAAACGAACAAAATTTTGCAAATATCTGGATCGAAAGGAATCAGAATGCGTCGGCAAATAGGAGACACAAAATAAAAACAGATAGACAGTCAGACAGAATTAAACAAATAAACAAATATGTTGAAAGATAAACAGGAATACAGGCGTAAAGACATAGTTAAAAGAATAGACAAAAAGTCTGACATAAATACAGAAATACATGCGAATAGAAAGACAGGCCGACAGTTAAAGAAACAGACAAATAAGCTGACAGATAAACAGAAACACAGACATACAGACAAACACATGGGGTGATTGACTGCCCGATCGACTGATTTACTGGTTATTAAGCGAAACAGCTGATCTGTATCGTTGTTGGGCACCGTGGCAGCAGTTGCAAGTTGATGCACTTAGTCACATCCAATCACTGAAAGGCAGCGCTCACAGGCTGGAGCTCTGTTGGTATGTCTATGTGCGTTTACATGGACGTGTCGTGGCACTGTTTATGTATATATGTACAGGTGTGTGTATGTGTGTATGTGTGTGTGTAGTGCGTGTGTGTGTGTGTGTGTGTGTGTGTGTGTGTGTGTGTGTGTGTGTGTGTGTGTGTGTGTGTGTGTGTGTGTGTGTGTGTGTGTGTCTGTGTGTGTGTGTAAGTGTGTGTGTGTGTGTGTGTGTGTGTGTGTGTGTGTGTGTGTGTGTGTGTGTGTGTGTGTGTGTGTGTGTGTGTGTGTTGGCCGAAACACACAACGATTGTAGACCCCCCCCCCCACTGATCAACTGTAGAATCTCCACCCTAACTACACTCAAGTGTAGAATTTCCCCCACACATTGATCAACTGTACAATAGGTTAGGTTAATTACTTTCGGTTAAGTTTGGTTATGTTATGTTAGGTTTGGTTAGGTTAGGATAGGTTATGTATCACGAGCCATGATCAACTGTCCACCCCAGCAACACTATTGAACCAATCCCTCAACTCAAGCAAGTGTGTGCGCGCGCGCGTGTGCGTGCGTGGGTGCGTGCGTGCGTGCGTGCGTGTGTGTGTGTGTGTGTGTGTGTGTGTGTGTGTGTGTGTGTGTGTGTGTGTGCGTGTGTGTGTGTGTGTGTGTGTGTGTACGTGTGGAGATGGTGATTCTACAATTGATCTCGAAATACTTTCCTTGAGCCGAATAAAATCGCCTGCAACTACCCAGATTCAAAAGACAAAGCACGGGTATTGCATGTAGAAGTATAGTGCGTGCCGCGTGGTTCTCTTGCGCGTGAGGGGGACATTGGTACTTGGCGATGGATGCTCTCCTTCACAGTCTTCCGTGTGACTGTCTCCCGCGGCCCAGGTCCGGAAGAAAGGGATCTGAGGTTCCACAGCTTCAGGGCATGCATAAAGGAATCATTATTCAAATGTCCGGGCATATCCCTGATCTAGCTTTCAAGCTGATGAGAGGGCTGTGAGTTGGGTAGATATCAATTGAAGATTAGGAAGATTTCGATCAATAGGTCGCGACAATGAGCCTTTCCTTAACATAAGCACCCGCGCGATCCCTCATCCCTGGAGGCGCCAACTTTAAACAGTTCAACTGACACAGGGGAGGGCTGTGCAGCCTAATACAATCAGGACCGTGATATCATTCAATCCGGAGTACAAAGACGTCAAACACAAGCGGCCAACATAGGAAACGCACCTCTATTTCCTGGGTGCTCACTGCTTTACGTAGGGCTCACCCCTTGCTCACCTCCCCCTCTAATTCCCCCCCTCCCTCCCCACCAAACCTACCCCCCCATCCCCTAGCCCCCGTAGTCAAGCTGTAAGGGAGAATGGGACGTGGGAAGAGGCGACAGAACTTCGACGTTGGACATCCCCGAACCTTCAAGTCGCTGCTGATGCAAATTGAACCCTGGATCGGTGACTCGCGAAATTACGATTCTTCTTTGCTCCGAAAATGTCATTATCCGGGGAGATAGATTCTATTATACGATAGATTCCATTATAGCATAGTTTAGGTTATCTCTCGGGGAAAGGACCCAGTTAGCAACCAGTTTACGGGATCACGAGCTAACTTTGTTTAGGTCGCAATTGGCTTGTTACGAGTTACGAGCGCTGCAGCAGCGAGGATTGGTTGGCCCCGGTTTTCCACGGCGGGTTGACAACACACGCGCACGCGCACGCGCACGCACACACACACACACACACACACACACACACACACACACACACACACACACACACACACACACACACACACACACACACACACACACACACACACACACACACACACACACACACACACACACACACACACACACACACACGCACGCACGCACGCACACACACACACACACACACACACACACACACACACACACACACACACACACACACACACACACACACACACACACACACACACACACACACACACACACACACACACACACACACACACACACACACACACTGCCTGCGCTGCCAAGGGCAAGGATTTTGGTGGGTGTGCGTGTATGTAAGGTCAGCAGTACCCTTAGATCGACTTCAGAGCTCTCGTCCGGAAGGGTAATAGCTGTCGATCACGAGCCAAAATCGTGATCAAGACCAAGGTCAATCACACACGCACACTGACACACACACTCACACACACACACACACACACACACACACACACACACACACACACACACACACACACACACACACACACACACACACACACACACACACACACACACACACACACACACACACACACACACACACACACACACACACACACACACACACACACACACACACACACACACACACACACACACACACACACACACACACACACACACACACACACACACACACACACACACACACACACACACACACGCACACACACACAGACACACACACACACACACACACACACACACGCACACACACACACACACACACACACACACACACACACACACACACACACACACACATACACACACACACACACACACACACACACACACACATACACACACACACACACACACACACACACACACACATACACACACACACACACACACACACACACACACACACACACACACACACACACACACACACACACACACACACACACACACACACACACACACACACACACACACACACACACACACACACACACAGGACAGAGAAAATATATACACTAGCGACTAAATCAGCTCCAAGCCTTGCGGATAAGACGTATAAGGAAAAATGAAAATAATTGTACCAGCCATCATTGAAAGAAAGAAGAGAAAGAGGTGACTTCATAAGAGATACTTTGGGCCAATGAATGGAAGAGATAAAACTGGCAGATATCTTTGATGTGGGACAGGAGTGAGTTACGAGTCCACGGGAAAAAACCCTCAAGTATATACATACATACATACATACATACATACATACATACATACATACATACATACATACATACATACATACATACATACATATATTATATATATATATATATATAATATGTATACATATATATAGATATATAAATACATAAATATATATACATACATACATACATATACCAAGGCTTTTTTCCCCCTTACCAGGGGGGTAGCCAAAAAGGACAAGGCACAAAAACACTCCCACCCATTTCATCCCCGAAAACACTCCACACCCCTCCACCCATTTCATCCCTGAATACACTCCACACCCCTCCACCCTCCCTCCCATCTTAGCACCTCCTAGATGACGGGTCATTCCTGCACCCTGTCCACTGCCCTGGGTCAGAAGCAGTGTCGCAGGACACAGCACATCCACAGCAAGGCCGCTTCATTAAATCGGCGACCCCCCCTCTCCGTCCCCCCATATAAAGGAGAGGACGGGGAGAAATCTCTTCGGGCTGCGTAATTTTTTTTTGCTCACACACACTACCTCACCCCCATTCCCCCGTCCAAACCACCTCATGCATCACAACATTTTCCATATACAACCACTCTCCACTCACCCCTGTCTTCTGTCCTCTCCCGTCCTTCCTCAACCAATATTCCCCTCTTCCCCAAAGCCCCCTTCACCCCATCCATCCATCTCATCCTAGGACGTCCCCTCATGTTCACTTCCTCCACATCTGCCTTCCATACCTCTTTTACTAGTCTTTCTTCACTCATTCTTTCCATGTGTCCAAACCATCCCAATACTCTTTCATCTACGCTATCTCCCAGCTCCCTTTCCACCCCTGTTCTCCTCCTCACCTCCTCATTTCTCACACTATCCAGCCTAGTAACCCCCATCATACTTCTCAGACACTTCATCTCAAACACATTCAAGTTCCTTCTCTCTTCCTCTCTCATGTTCCATGTTTGTGCCCCATACAGTGCTGTTGGCACAATCACTTCTTCATACAATCTCCTCTTAGCATCCATTCCTGAATGTCTATTTCTCATTACACTTTTTAATCCACCAAGGCATTTACTCGCTTCTCTCAATCTACATTCTACCTCCACCTTCACTCCACCCTTTCCTGCCACATTTGCACTCAAATATCTAAAACTATCCACTTCCTCCAGTTGCTCTCCCTTAATGCTCACTTCCAGATTACTGCCACTTTCACCCCTTGTACATCTCATCACCTTACTTTTACCCACATTTATCTTCAGCTTTCTTCTATCACACACTCTCCCAAACTCTGTCACCAGCTTCCTCAATCCCTCCTCCGATCCTGCCACAAGCGCAGTGTCGTCCGCAAACAACAGCTGGCTCACCTCCCACTTTTCTCCATTTTCCTTAACCATCTCCAATCCCTGACCCACTACCCTTGCATTCACCTCTCGCACCACCCCATCCATGTATAAGTTGAACAGCCAGGGTGACATAACGCATCCCTGACGAAGTCCCACCTTTACCTCAAACCACTGACTCTCTCCATTTCTAATCCTGACACAAGCTCTACTACTCTCATAAAAACTCTTGACAGCTCCCAGAAGCTTTCCTCCTATCCCGTATATCTGCATAACCCCCCACAGTGCCCTTCTGTCTACCCTGTCGTAAGCCTTTTCCAGATCCATAAAGGCCCAGAAAACATCCTTCCCCTTACCTATAGTTTTCTCACATATCTGTCTTACCACAAAAATCTGATCTACACAACCTCTACCTGTCCTAAACCCACACTGTTCCTCACCAATTACTCCCTCTGTTCCTCTCCTAATCCTCTCAATCAAGATCCTCCCATAAGCCTTCCCAACTACACTTAACAAGCTAATCCCTCTGAAACTACTACATTCACACTTGTCCCCCTTTCCCTTGTAAAGTGGAACTATACACGCACTCCTCCAGTCCTCTGGCATTCTACCTTCTCTCCAGCAAACATTAAATAACCTCACCAACCAGTCCACCATCACTATACCTCCTTTTTTAAGACATTCTGCATGGCATCCATCTAGACCAGGTGCCTTACCTGCTTTCATCATCTTAACTGCTGCCTTCACTTCATCCTTCCTTATTTCTCCTCCATTTTCCTCACTCATCACGGTCATTTTCTTAGCATTTCCCACTGCAGCTATCTTTCCCTCCCTATCCTCCTTCACATTTAGCAACTCCCTAAAATATTCTGCCCATCTTCCCCTTACTGCCTTCTCCTCCATTATCATCTCTCCATCTGCACCTTTTACCTTTTCTTCTCTACTTGATTCGCCTCCTCTTCCTCTCTTAATTTCTTTCCAAAACATCTTTTTATTACTTTCAAAATTTTCTGTCATACTCTTACCCCATTTTACATCTGCTCTCCTCTTTGCCTCCTTTACCTTTTTCTTTACTTCTCTTTTCTTTTCCCTGTACGTCTCATATATACATATACATATACATATATATATATATATGTATATATGTATATATATCTATATATCTAAATCTATATATATACAAATATATATATATATATATATATACAAATATATATATATATATATATATATATGTATGCATATATATAATCTGTACTGATGCATCGACTCCTGGTTTGGTTATGAATTTAGTATAGTCCACGCCAAAAGCATATGCGAATTCAAAATTAGGTATGCTTGTTGAATATAAACACAGATATATCACGAGTGTACTTCCTTTTTTTTGTATATTACAATTAAGTAAATAAGATAAAAACACACATGCACATGCACACACATAATGATAACAAAGAAGGCAGAAGACAAAAAAATGTGATTAATAATGAGCAATGACAAAGGCATCCACGAAGAAATTGAAGTCTTTACGTTTGGGAGATATGTACAAGGAAGTGCAAGACCATTGAAATTTAAGTTTAAATCATATAACACGATTAATGAGATAAGACATGGAATCTATCAAGTATAGACATATCTAAGAATATCTGGGCAAGGAGGAATGCAACAGAGAAACAGAGATAAAGAGGGGAACGAACAGAAGATAAATTTATTGGTGATTGATAAATCAGAGGATGAAGTGCTTCCTATGAAAATATATTGAAATCGAAAAAAATACGCTAATTCAGACTGACTGACATCAGCAACATTCAAAATAAATTATTATTCAAAGTTGAAAAAAAAAAAACAGACGTAATGTGCTTTGCCGAGACCAAACTCAATGGATATATTGATCTTGTGGTGGTCGATGGTAAAGTAGAACCCACGGTGGGGAGACAGGAGAGGAAAAAAAGAAAACGGGAAGTGCATTGATGATGGCTCAAAACAGTGGAAACGAGAGAAGGAATGGCTGAGAATATATGAATCATAACTGAGAGAGGTGGAAAAATCGCAGGGGCATGTATCCCTCAATAAAGTGCATGGGATTAAACAAACTACAAAGAATCTATGAGAATTATACCCCAGTAGCTGAAAAATAATCACCGAAAAATGTGGGGAATGCTCTTATGGGTGACCGGTTGTGGAATGCTAAAATGACAAGAATGGGAAACAGGTAGTAAGGAATAATGGGGAAATATGTTGTTGAATAAGGTCATAAGAACATAAGAATGGAGGAGACTGCAAGAGACCATAAGGCCTACACTAGGCAGTTCCATTTCACTTACCACCTGTCACCCCTATACATAAATTTATTTAATTTTCTCTTAAAACAACCAATTGTTTCAGCGCTCACTACATGGATAACATAACGACCCAGTGGGTTAAGGAACCAACAAGATACACAGACGAAAATATACCAACAAAGATGACCATCAAGATATAGTAACATAGCAAAATAATGTTACCTTTTTATTTTTCACATATTTGTGATTGGTACAGAGAGAGAGAGAGAGACAGAGAGAGAGAGAGAGAGAGAGAGAGAGAGAGAGAGAGAGAGAGAGAGAGAGAGAGAGAGAGAGAGAGAGAGAGAGAGAGAGAGAGAGAACTTTTGTCTTTCACTGGCTCAGAAATTCATCATTGAGACCTTCCTGCTCGTTATAAGCTTCCTGAGCTCAGTACCTTATCAAAAGGTATGAAAATTACTTCAGATACTTTGGACATTATCATTATTTACTAAAAAATCTAGACTGGAAAACTTGGGTCCCTAATCTTGCCAAACTATCTGATTCAATTTAACGTCGCGAACTCCCCTTATCAGGAGGCTAGGGCGGTGCTCCTTACAGAGGACTTTGTAGCACGGAATTGAATGATCCATGGACTTGTTCCAACTCGCTGGCGGCAGGGTTCGAATTGCCGTTACTTCGATCTCCGTCGCAAGTTATGGCGCTCTAATCCTCAACTGAAGGATAGAAGAGCC
>NC_134784.1:11756938-11761938 GCF_046742065.1 Oratosquilla oratoria
ATTACTTTAGCTCAGTATTCGTAAACGAAACACCTCAAATTGAACTCCAAACTGAAACCTGTGAAAAGTTTAGGGTAAACCTACTACGGTAAATTTAACAAAAGAAAAACATTAAAAGATGTATAGAAAACATTCAAAGATGATAAAACACCAGGACCTGCCGGTTGGCATCCAAGAATCTTAAAGGAAATGAAAAATGAGATTGCTGTTCCATTACAAAACTATTTTCAAGAAATCCATCATATCCGGGAGATGTCCCAAGAGAATGGAAGTTAGCTAACGTTATTCCCATATTCAAAAAAGGTGACAAAAAGAAACCAAATAACTACAGGCCTATAAGCTTGACTTCAATTGTAGGGAAAATGATGGAAACTATCATCAGAAATGCTATCGAATATCATTTAGAAAGTAACTGTTTGATAAATGATAACCAGCATGGATTCAGAAGGAAACGGTCTTGCAAGACTTACTCGAATTCTACAACTTAGTCATCTCGAATTATGGCAACATAAACAATATAGGTTTAATATATCTAGACTTTGCAAAAGCTTTTGATACCGTCCCCCACGGAAGACTACTTACTAAATTAGCTTCACATGGAATAAGTGGTAGCCTATTAAGTTGGATTATTAATTAGTTGAACGATCGAAAATAGAGAGTTGTTCTAAATGGGAAAACTAGATAGAAAAGTGTTGCGAGTAGAGTTCCTCAGGGTTTCGTTCTTGGGTCCCTTCTATTCCTGGTATATAAATGATATAGACCACGGACTGAAATCTATTGTCTTCAAATTTGATGATACAAAACTGTGCGGAATGGCAAATGATCACTTAAACCAATTAGATATTCAATATTTAGATAAACAACAGCAATGGTCTGAAAAATGATTAATGAAATTTAACACAAGTAAATGCAAGGTAAATATAGGTAAATGCATAGGTAAAAATATCAGTTAGTACGATTACAAGTTATTTGGAAATTCGTTAACAAAAGTGGATAGTGAAAAGGATATCGACGTAATTATCAGTAACGATCTCAAACCATCTAAACAATGTATTTCAGCCTCTGAGAAAGCAAATTAGATTCTAGGACTGATTGCGCGATCTTTTGACTGCGAAAGTCCATCACTCATTAACAAGCTATATAAATCGTTAATTCGTCCACATTTGGAATATGCTGTTTCCGTATGGTCACCGAATATCATTAAAGACATTGACAGATTGGAAAAAGTACAACAACGAGCCACAAAACTGATTCTAAATATAAAAAATAAATCATGCCAAAATCGACTAAAACATATGAATCTGTTTTCCCTAAAAAAGCGTAGACTCAGAGGTGATTTGATTCAAGTCTTTAAGATTCTAAAGGCAATTGACAACATCAAAAGTGACAAAATTTTCACATTGAAAGAGAATCCGACAAGAAATAATAGTCTCAAACTGTCAGGAAATATATTTAATTTGGAAGTAGGTAGAAACAACTTCGCCAACCGTGTAGTTAATGAATGGAATAAACTTCCTGCAGAGTCAAGGCAATGTAGTTCAGTTCGAAGTTTTAAAATTTGTTTAATCACCTAAGCAAGATGCTGTAATGACTACCATTTATTTCATACTATTTATCCATTTGTTTCTTATTATTTTTCTGTTTGTTTATTATCATTTCCTTGATTATCATTTATCATTATATATGTCAATTTATTATTATTTACTATTTACCTGTTTATTTATTATTTAACTTTACCTATTTGTTTATTTACTTATTTTATTTATCATGACTTATATTATTACAGTTTTTATTTATTCATTTATTTATTAATTCATTTATCAGTTATATATATATATATATATGTATATATATATATATATATATATATATATATGTATATATATATGTATATATATAATATATATATATATATATATATACATATATACATATATATATATATATGTATGCATCTGACCTAGTTATGAATCAAAATGTCTCCTGTCGGCATGCTCCTCCTTTGCAATCCTTTGTAATCTTCCTTTATATATATATATATATATATATATATATATATATATATATATACATATATATATATATATATATAAAGATATATGTATATATATATAAATATATTATATATAAAAATAATATATATATATATTTCTATAAATATATATATATATATATATATATATATATATATATATATATATACAAAGGAGGATTACAAAGGATTGCAAAGGAGGAGCATGCCAACAGGAGACCTTTTGGTCCAGAACTAGGTCAAATGAAAATATGTATATATATATATATTATATATATATATATATATATATATATATATAAAATATGTATATATATATATACAAAGGAGGATTACAAAGGATTGCAAAGGAGGAGCATGCCAACGGGAGACCTTTTGGTCCATAACTAGTTCAGATGCATATATATATATATATATATATCACTTAGACAAAATGTTGTAACACATTTGTAAATAATAATCACGAAGAACCCACAGTCGGAATAAAAGGAAACTTTTGAAGAAAGAGTAACTTTTATATTTCGGCTAATAGCTATAGCCCTGAAGAGGGCTATAGCTATTAGCCGAAATATAGTAGTTGCTCTTTCTTCTAAAGTTTCCTTTTATTCCGACTGTGGTTTCTTCGTGATAATTATGATCATTATTATTATTATCATTATCATTATCATTATCATTATTATTATTATTATTATTATTATTATTATTATTATTATTATTATTATTATTATTATTATTATTATTATTATATATATATATATATACATGTATACATATATACATATATATATATATATATACATATATGTATATATATATATATATAAATATATGTATATATATTGTTATGGACCAAAATGTCTCCTGTCGGCATGCTCCTCCTTTGCAATCCTTTGTAATCCTCCTTTATATATATATATATATATATATATATATATATATATATATATATATATATATATATATATATATATATTTTAATTATTAAGAAGTACAACTGTATCGACTGGAGTCTGTGAATCGAATTTTGAATCGGTTGCAGATGCAGAGATGAAACATTGCCGAGAGAGAGACAGAGAGAGAGAAACGACCCTGAATGGGTACCATTTGGGGGGACGCCCACCAAGACTTGAGGGTGAGAACAGACCACATGTTTCTGCTCGGGAGTTAGCCAGAGATGACACGCAGGACAAGGGACGAATGCGCTGTCGTGGTCGCTGAACCCTACAGATTAGGGATTTTCGGCCATACCCCACATCTATGTGATACTGTTCATTAGCCTCCTGTGGGACAAAAGAAAAAATAAAAGTGGCGAATGTGGCAAAGTACTGCCGTGGATTCTGGACCCCACAGATTAGAGGTAATCAGCTTATGCTCTTCTATACCTCATTCTTAAATATTACTGTTCACTAGCTCTCGTTGGCACTGGACTATTTTAGTAGCCGCTAGTGCTAGCTGCAAGTTATCTTACCCGGCAATAAATGTTGACACTAGGATAGTTTGGCGGCAAGTTTACTTACTTTCCGTTGACATTGGTCAAGTAGAGGGGTAGTTTACAAGTTGCTAACACTAGCGGCTACTAATCTAGCCCCGTGTCAACGAGGCTTTAGCGTCCTGTAGGTCATTTCAACACTAGCTTGCAAGTTGTGGGCTAACTAGTGAAGTTTTGTGTGAAGCCTAGTTGGTTCACAGGTTGAGGCCTACAGTTTTAGATCACACACAAGTGATGTACAATTATTAGCAAACGTTTTTACCCACCCAGAATTTTTCATGACAAAATTCTAATGCCTTGTTTGATACATCTTTTCATCTACTCAAGAAAATTACCTTACTGTAAGCTAAATACTACATAAACATATGTTACGTACTCGGAAAAAAAATCATGCGCGGATCCGTAAAACTCTGGGGACACTTTCCGAAGAGGTGTGTGTGTGCGCCACACAGTTAGATAGCCATAAAATGAGAATTTTATTCAATGTGGGCAAGAGACTATGGCGAAATGGTTGAGATTTTTTTTTGCGACCTTACCCGACGTTCTTATTTGACATTCAGGTATTTGAGACACTCAGGTATTTGGGATTGGGTACTGTGATTACTAGATCATCATAAAAATCTACGATATCCATTGCTGAATTTCCCCCTACACCAGTGTTTCTTTACCTGGGTTCGATCGAACTCCAGGGGTTCGGTGAGTCAGTTTCCGGGGTTCGGCGGTTTGGCTCACCCTTGGGTTCACCCCACTCAATCCCGTTTAGTATTGCGACAGCAGATATCAATGTTGAATACCTGGACGAAATCATTGAACTGCAGCAGAGCCAGGTTCAACAGCAACTCTTCAGAACAACAACGCTCTCAACGTTTTGGTGTCACCAAATCGTAGCGTACCCTCTTATTGCTAAGAAAGCTCTCGTGATACTCATACTGTTTGTTATAACATATCTTTGCGAGCAATCCTTTTCGAGGATGGTAGACATAAAAACGAAGAAAAGGAACAGACTTTGTTGCGAAAATGATACGAGAGTGGCACTTGCCAAGGTGAAGCCGTGCATTTCTGAAATTGTCTCTGAGAGGCAACAGCAAAAGTCACATTGATTTGCAGTAAATATTCATTATGTTTTTGTTTTATGTGAAATTCATGTTTTGTTGGTTTTGTTCTTTGAACACAGTGATTTCGTGTGCAAATGATCCATGGTACAGTTTGTGCACTAATACAGTATATAGTTCCTATGTTTTGAATTTGAAGGAAAAAAAAAATATTTTCCCAACTACGAAGGGTTCGATGAATGCATGTATAAAACTTGCGGGGTTCAGTATCTCCAACAAGGTTAAGAACCACCGCCCTACACTGATCAACTGTAGAATCTACACCCCAACTACACTCAGTTGTAGAATTCTCCCCACACCCTACACACTGATCAACTGTAGAATTTCCACTGGTTTGGTTAGGTTAGGTTATGTATCACGAGCCATG
>NC_134784.1:11781938-11796938 GCF_046742065.1 Oratosquilla oratoria
GACAATGAAAAATTAAACAAAGTAAATAAATTCCTTGGCGACTTCATCGAATCTATCAAAAAAAAAAAAAAAAAAAAAAAAAAAAAATCAAATATAGGCTACAAAAATTTAACACCTTCCATGCGATGACACTTTACAGATTTGATTCTGGTTAACATTAGGCGGTTTTATGCATTTGCTGGTACAGGTAGTCAACGATGAAAAGTTGCAAGTGGTGGTCTGCGGAGAACATGTCGGAGAGTAACATCTCCATGCCATCCATCTTTGAAGTCCATCAATACCCTCAATCCAACCAAAGATGCAACCTCGAGGGCCATTTTTGAGTCTCCGGACTGAGCCCAAAATATCCACTTTCTATAATATTTCCTTATGAGGAGAGTTGATAACCGGTGACTGATCCCCTCTGGTGACAGTCTATTGTTTCTTCTTGCCGGAAGGATCACTTGGTAGAGTCCAGGAACTGTTGCTGACTGAGGTCAGACTGCGGGTTTTCAGTAAGAAAGAAAGAGAGAGAGAGAGAGAGAGAGAGAGAGAGAGAGAGAGAGAGAGAGAGAGAGAGAGAGAGAGAGAGAGAGAGAGAGAGAGAGAGAGAGAGAGAGATCTTTAGTCGGTTTATATGTACCTGATTGGCATTTATTAAAAATAATTATGATGAAACAACAAATCAGGATTACCAAACCTCGACCGGTGTACCGCTTTCGACCCTGTTAACCACGATGGTCCATTGTGTTCTATCGATTTTGCCTGAATTCCTGAGACGACGTGCTTACCGCGTTCATGTGGATGCTTACCTCCTTTCCATGGGCTTCACCAGCGCCGACAGTTGAGAGTTTGTTTGAGTAAAAACGACTTCTGTTACAATTTGTTTTTCAAATCTCCATGTATCAAATTGTCTTTCCGTCATATGTAGCAAAACTGAATGATGAACTAAGATATTGTAAACCTATATGAATGTTAGACATACTGTTGAAAAGGTTTTAGAGAAGTTTAGATTTCTGTAAGCGAAGTCATATTCTAGTTATTCAAATGGAAGTTGGATGTGGGAGGAAAAATAGACCAGTGTGATAACCCCTTTATGGCAGTCCGTCGGTGATCGACGACGACAGTGTTTCGGTGAAGTGTGATGCGTTGAGTGAGGCTGGGTGGCGATGATTAGGTCTTTGTCACTGATGCCAGCGGAGGTAACTGTGAAGCCCAATTCTAGACCCGTATATCCTTCCATACTCTTGGCAAGTCAGCTCTGGATCAGGTGGATACTCTATTGTCGAGCTAATGTCTTTTTCCCCGCAGGTTGTCATATGATGACAAGTACGCTGGTTGACATTCTATTCATTCTGGCGTTCCTCAGGATGGTGTAGCGGTTGCTGCATAATTGAGAGGGTTAAAAGAATCTGATATCGAAAGCCTCTGTGGTTGCATGTGTAGGCTACGTAGAAATAGTGGAAGGGACCTCCAGCATTAAATGGAGGTTCCTTGTACAGAGGTACAGGATCCCGCTCAGCGGCTGTACCGATGAACTTTTATATACAAGAACTGCGCGTTCAGCAGTTCTACCTAAGGTTGCTATTTAGGAGTTACATTTATCTATCTTTTCTATAATATTCATAGGCTTGGCGTTGTATAAGTAATCTAGTCACACACTTTCCCAAACTCTGTCACTAACTTCCTCAATCCCTCCTCTGATCCTGCTACAAGCGCATTGTCGTCAGCAAACAACAACTGGCTTATTTCCCACTTTTCTCCATTTTCTTTAACTGATATCATACATTTGAAAAAAAAGAAAAGAAAAACAAACCAAACAGGTAATTAAACAAGGAAAAACTCATTGCCTTCTATCTATTGATGGGTAAATATATAAATACGTATATGCCCCTTTATAAATCATAGTTCATAATATTACACTATCATGCAATATTATTCATTTGAAAAAAGCACACTGAACAAAACAAAATAAACACACTGAAAAAACAAAACAAAATAAACGGTTAAACAGGCAGGCAAAAAAAAAAAAAAAAAAAAAAAATTACTATCTATCCACCGATGGATAGGAAGGATATACTAATAAGCATATATAGTTAATATGTATATATGATTACATACGAGTACATACGCACACAACCGGTATAGAATATAAATTGATAATATTACAAATCTCTGAAAAAAACTACTTCATACCCATCCATGGATATTTACATTAATGTGTATATATAGTTAATATGTATATATGGTTACATATATACGTATAAACCGGTATAAAATATAAATTCATACTCGTAATATTACAAAATTATGCATTGATCCTGTATCCATCCATGGATATTTACATTAATGTGTATATATAGTTAATATGTATATATGGTTACATATATACGTATAAACCGGTATAAAATATAAATTCATACTCGTAATATTACAAAATTCTGCATTGATCCTGTATCGTTGTACGCACACTCACGTGATGAAATTACGTTCTGGTTGTATTACATATTCGGTCTGATAGTTTTATCTATTGAAATAAACAGTTTCACTTAACGAGCACCAACTAATTATCTAATTATCCTAAAAAATTGTACGTTAATCTGTTTATCATGAAATGTTATATTTGTGTCTCTAAAATCTCACAAATAGCATGCCGTTTCGGGTA
Source organism: Oratosquilla oratoria (assembly GCF_046742065.1). NCBI lineage: Eukaryota > Metazoa > Arthropoda > Malacostraca > Stomatopoda > Squillidae > Oratosquilla > Oratosquilla oratoria. The sequence continues at coordinate 11,784,583 of NC_134784.1, forward strand.
ACCTATCCATGGTTGGTTGTGGGGACTTAAGGCCTTATCACACTAGGCTGCTTTTTCCTCCGACTGTTGGAGCAGATTTGCAGCCCACAGCTCTCGGGAAGGAATCTGATATGCTGGAGGAAAATAATTTTCCTCCAGCATATCAAATGACATTCTATGTATTTTTGTTGAGAAAACAAAATAGTTTGCCATAGTGATTTTACGGCGGAAAAAGTTCTGGAGGTGGGCAGTACCGCCGATTTATCGGAGGTTGCAAGAAAAATAGCCCAGAGTGATAACCATCTTTCTTGGAACGGCCATGCGAGGCAAACGTCGGAGAGAATTGTCTCCATGACGCCCATCAGTAGCCCACTCGCTTCCATGGCGGTGCGACCTTGACGATAATGATGGTGAACAAAGGATTGTTCTATAATTATCTTATTACTATATTAGTATTAAAATAATTTTGTTGTTACATTTTTATTTTATTTATTTTCATATTATTTCGTTATCTTATTGTTGTCTGAGAACCACCGTGTATGTTTATATATATATATATATATATATATATATATATATATATATATATGCATATATATATACATATATATGTATATATATATATATATATATATATATATATATATATATATATATAATTCTGCACACACACACACACACACACACACACACACACACACACACACACACACACACACACACACACACACACACACACACACGCACACACACATATATGTATATATATATATATACATATACATATATATGTATATATATATGTATATAAATATATAAATATATATATATATATATATATATATATATATATATATATTGTTACGAATCTAGCTCACATATCTGACTTAAGTAAATGAAATGAGTTCCCAAGACCCCATGTCTTTGGGATAACTCAAATAGAAATTACAAAGCTGTCAGACTCGTAACACATAGTAAGAGTGATGGGCGACTGAGTTCCCAAGACCCCATGTCTTTGGGTAACTTAAAAGAAAGTTCAAGGCCGCCACTTGATTTGATAAAAATCAAGAAAAATGAAACGCACAGATAACGTTTAACACTATTCATTAAAGTTAATAGGATTACATGAAGGATTACAATAACTGAATATTCAAGTGAGTAAAATAAGTTTACATTCAAATGAGTAAATAAGTTTCAAAACAGAAGATTCCCGCTCGAAAACTTTTAACGGGGGTGAAAGAAGATTAATTAATTAATTAATACTTTACCAACGAAAAACACTGTCTAAGTCACTATCATAAACATTTCACACCACTACATGAAACACTAGATGAGACACTAGCTGAGTTAATTATCTTACGACTAATACAGGGGGAGTACAGAGGACTTACTTCAGCCGAATAATCCGCCCCAAGGCACACACACCTTTACATCGTACCCTCTACTCTCAAACTGACTCTGACACGCCCAAGGCGCTCTGGTTCTTCTCTACAAAATCCTCTGATTGGCCCATAGGAATTGCGTCTATGGTGGTTGAACCTCATTGGTCAATTAACTAAAAACGTTCTCCTTCGTTCTAGGCTGAGTGTTAGAACAAATACTCCATTGAGTAGGTTTTTCTTCCCACGCGTCCTCCGGTACTCGTCCTGTAATCTGACACCCACGTTATCGTGAGGCGCCGTTATCAAAGTAATAAACTATTCCCACCTTACATATATGGGAATATATGTGACACCTCCCTCTTTAAGGTTAAAAAAAAAAATCTTGAAAAGATTTTGTTTTGTTTTGTTTTTGTTTACTTGAGGGAGAATACACTTACAATCTTGACAAGCAATCAGCTATCACATTGTCTTTCCCTCGTACATGACGAACATCTAAATGATACTCCTGCAAAAACAAACTCCACCTGGTTAAGCGGAGGTTCTTATCTTTAAACTTGTTAAGGTACTTCAAGGGATGGTGGTCTGTGAAAACCGTTACCTGGGCACCAACATGGACATGTCCACAAAAATACTTAATTGCTAAGATCATTGATGGCAAACCCTTTTCTTTGACACTCTTAGTAACACAACGGAATTATAAGTCTTAGTCCCCTGGAACTTTGTTCCTTCCTCAATGATAGTCACTTATTGCGGGTTCACACAATACGGGGCTTGCTTGATGGGCGTCGCATCTTCCCGTCCACGTCATGCAGCGTCAGGTGGGTCCTCTCAGGGCTATCCCGAAAGCTCTCTTGGTATCGTCTCTGCAACTCCAGTAGGTCCTCTCGCTGCTCAGCCGAAAGATGACCCAGCTGGCTCACCACCTGTGGCCACACCTCTGCATTCGCCTTCCACGTCATCTCAAAGGTGGGGAAGGTCGAGTCCTCGTCTTCCTCAGGCCCGATGGAGACGGCATGCACATTACCGCCAGACACACCCACATCACTCTTGTCCCTCTCCTGGTACGCTTTCCACACACCGAGATGACACAACTGCTGCTTCCGTCTCCTACCCGGAGTGACAACCACTTTGTTCAGTTCCCTCACTCGTTTTGTCACGTCGTATGGGTCGCTGAACCTCGCTCCTCGTTTAAACTCTCGCACTTTCGCCTTCACTCGCTCTTGAACACTCTGCCAACATGAGGTCAACCTACTTCTCACTGCCTCCACCGACTTCATCACTCTTGGATCACCTTTATGTCCTGCAAAGGAATTATCATGCCCTAATCGCATAACTCCTTCCCTGTAGACCTTCGGCAACAATATTTGTCGCCTATCAGACCATACTGCGTCATCAGTAGGGCAGGTACTATCCACCCACTTGCAAAATAGTACTCCCGACTCTAAAGAGTATTCCTCTGACAACTCACTCTCACTCACCACTCCTTCCTTCCGGTCTCTCAAATCGGAGCCAACTCTCTGTAAGCCACGGGGGCTCATTACCTCCACCTCCTTCTCTCCCATTCCCCGTAAGACACTGGGACCCCTTGTTTCTCCCTCCTTCTCTCCAATTCTTTGTGAGTCATTAGGACTCTTTTCTCCTTTCTTCTCACCCATTCTGTGCGAGTCATTTAGACTCCTCCCATCTCCTTTCTTCTCTCCCTTTCTGTGCGAGTCGTTTAGACTCCATTTCTCTTCTTTCTTCTCTCCCTTTCTGTGTGAGTCGCTTAGACTCCATTTCTCTCCTTTCTTCTTTCCCTTTTTGTATGAGTCGCTTAGACTCCTTTTCTCTCCTTTCTTCTCTCCCTTTCTGTGTGAGTTGCTTAGACTCCATTTCTCTCCTTTCTTCTCTCCCTTTCTGTGTGAGTCGCTTAGACTCCATTTCTCTCCTTTCTTCTCTCCCTTTCTGTGTGAGTCACTTAGACTCCATTTCTCTCCTGTCTTCTCTCCCTTTTTGTATGAGTCGCTTAGACTCCTTTTCTCTCCTTTCTTCTCTCCCTTTCTGTGTGAGTCGCTTAGACTCCATTTCTCTCCTTTCTTCTCTCCCTTTCTGTGTGAGTCGCTTAGACTCCATTTGTCTCCTTTCTTCTCTCCCTCTCTGTGTGAGTCATTTAGACTCTTTCCATCTCCCTTCTTCTCTCCCATAAACAGACGAGTCAGGTCAAACACTTCCGACTCGCTGCCTCGTTCCTCACGGAACAGGAACCTCAAGTCCACCTCTGTCTCGACTTGAGTATTTTCACTAGGGATTCTTCCCTCGGGATTCAGACTGTCCTTACATTTAGGATTTCCACAGCCTTCCCCTCTCGAGACCTTTATTGGCCTCACTTGGTCCTTAGACCCTTCTCTCTCTCTTCTCTCCCATGTAGGTGTGGGACACATCTTCCCACCCACTAAGTCATTTCCTAGAATGACTTAAACTCCTTCCACTGGCAACTGATCTACTAGGCCTATCTTTGCCTGTCCCTCATATAGAGGTGATTCCATATCTACCTCTACCAGTGGCACCTTGCCTAGACCTCCTAGGAAGCCTATAACTACTCTCCCTTTTGCTACAGGTTTTTCAACTAAGCTACTCAGCATTACTGATTGGAGGGCTCCTGAGTCTCTCAGAATGGTCACCCCTTTTCTCTTCTCTCCCTTTATGGTGACTGTTCCTTGAAAAAGGAACGGGTCATAACCTCTCAAGTGAGGTTTCATCTCATCCTTCTCCATGCCGTCTGTGGCAACCTTACTCATGAGGGCCACTACTTTGGTGGTCTCCTCCTCGTCCTCCCCCTCTCGGACTTTACTTTATATGTAGGTGTCCCATCTATTTAATAATACTATGGGTTTAACCCCCTCTATTTCCCTTCTCCTGTACCAACAATCCCTCGTCAGGTGGCCTATCCTTCCACAATAGCTACATGAAATTATTTGTGATGATTTACTATAGTCACCTTTCTTGACCTCTAGGGATTTTGTAGGTCCACCTGAGGAGGTTGATTGTGGGATCCTCGGCTGTTCCTCTCTCCCCCTTGGAGTAACTGAGAATTTCCCTGCAGTAGGTTTAAGTATTTCATATTTATCTGCTAAGACTGCAGCCTCTTCCAACTTTGAGACTTCTTTCTCCTGAAGGTACAATGACACCTCTTTAAGGATGGATCTCAGATACTCTTCCATTAACATTAACTCAGCTAGTTTCCTATAATCTCAATTTATGTTACGGGATCTTACCCATTGGTCCCATAACATTCTTTTCTCTCTACTAAATTCAACGTGTGAGATATTAGATTGCTTCCTTAGATTTCTAAATTTTACCCTATAAACTTCAGGCACTAATTCACAGGCTCGTAGGATGGCTGCTTTGATTTCATCGTAATCCTTTGTTTGTGAATCCTCTAAAGCACCATAAACTCTTAGCGGTTTCCCTCTGAGGCTTGTTCGCAACAATGCAGGCCAATACTGCTTCGGCCACTGATACTCTTCCGCTATTCCTTCAAACGTTCTAAAGTAAGTATCCACCTGTTATTCATCAAATTCAGGAAGCAATTTAGCGTTATACACTACATCAAAATTGAGCCTCCTATTCACGAGTTGAGATTCTGATAGCACTCGTCTACTTTCTTGCAAGTTAACTTGAAGTCTAAGGTTTTCATTGTCTATTCTAGCCTTTTCAGTTTCTTCCCTCTTTACTTCAGCTTCTATCTTAGCTCTCTCAGTTTCTTCCCTTTTTACTTCAGCTTCTATCTTAGCTATCTCTAACTTCAACCGTAATTCGCTTAATCGAGACTCAGTGTTTTGAGTTTCACCCTTCTCTATTTCCTCCTCCACTTCTTCCTCACATTCTAAAGTGACAGACTCTCTATCTGTCCTTCCTTCATCTCTCATTGCCCCACTTTCATCTCGATTATGCACTATTTCTACAACAATTCTTATTAATTCAGTTTTATTTGCCTCATGTGCGTGCTCAACCCCTAGACTTTGTGCTATGAATCTCAAGTCGTTAGCAGTAAGGCTCTGTATCTCCCTTTTACTAGGTTGTTTGTGTACAAACTCCAATACCTCCTCTGCACTTGTCAACTTCATTTTCTCACACTATTGATCCTATTTAATACTAAGTATTTTCGTTGGTAATTCTTTCACTTTACCGTTAAAATCCTGGCAAGGTCGCCAATTTATATGTTACGAATCTAGCTCACATATCTGACTTAAGTAAATGTGAGCTAACTCAAATGTGGGATAACTCAAATAGAAATTACAAAGCTGTCAGACTCGTAACACATAGTAAGAGTGATGGGTGACTGAGTTCCCAAGACCCCATGTCTTTGGGTAACTTAAAAGAAAGTTCAAGGCCGCCACTTGATTTGATAAAAATCAAGAAAAATGAAACGCACAGATAACGTTTAACACTATTCATTAAAGTTAATAGGATTACATGAAGGATTACAATAACTGAATATTCAAGTGAGTAAAATAAGTTTACATTCAAATGAGTAAATAAGTTTCAAAACAGAAGATTCCCGCTCGAAAACTTTTAACGGGGGTGAAAGAAGATTAATTAATTAATTAATACTTTACCAACGAAAAACACTGTCTAAGTCACTATCATAAACATTTCACACCACTACATGAAACACTAGATGAGACACTAGCTGAGTTAATTATCTTACGACTAATACAGGGGGAGTACAGAGGACTTACTTCAGCCGAATAATCCGCCCCAAGGCACACACACCTTTACATCGTACCCTCTACTCTCAAACTGACTCTGACACGCCCAAGGCGCTCTGGTTCTTCTCTACAAAATCCTCTGATTGGCCCATAGGAATTGCGTCTATGGTGGTTGAACCTCATTGGTCAATTAACTAAAAACGTTCTCCTTCGTTCTAGGCTGAGTGTTAGAACAAATACTCCATTGAGTAGGTTTTTCTTCCCACGCGTCCTCCGGTACTCGTCCTGTAATCTGACACCCACGTTATCGTGAGGCGCCGTTATCAAAATAATAAACTATTCCCACCTTACATATATGGGAATATATGTGACAATATATATATATAATATACACTGTATATATATATATGTGTATATATATATGTGTATGTATATGTATATATATTAACCACAGCCAATCAGAAGAAGAGATATGACGTCACGACTGAGGACCAGCCAAGTTTCCCTTCTCTTGTAGTTAATTTGCATTTTTGTATCACGGTAATGTGATTGCTTGCATATATATATATATATATATATATATATACATATATATATATATATATATATATATATATATATATATATATATATACATACATACATACATAAACACACCTATATATTGTATACATACATATAGATGTGCATATATATATACATACATACATATACCAAGGCTTTTTCCCCCTTACAAGGGAGGTAGCCAAAAAGGAAAAGGCATAAAATCATTCCCACCCATTCCATCCCTGAATACACTCCACACCCCTCCACCCTCCCTCTCATCTTAGCACCTCCTGAATAACGGGTCATCCCTGCACCTTGTCCACTGCCCTGGGTCAGAAGCAGTGTCGCAAGACACAGCACATCCACAGCAAGGCCGCTTCATTAAATCAGCGACCCCCCTCTCCGTCCCCCCATGCATAAAAGGAGAAGACGGGGAGAAATCCCTTCGGGCTGCGTCAAAATTTGCTCAACCATACTACCTCACCCCCCATCCTCCCGCCCATTCCACCTCATGCATCACAACATCATCCATATACAACCATTCTCCATTCACCCCTGTCTTCTGTCCTCTCCCGTCCTTCCTCAACAGATATTCCCCTGTTCCCCAAAGCCCCCTTCACCCCATCCATCCACCTCATCCTAGGACGTCCCCTCATGTTCACTCCCTCCACATCTGCCTTCCACACCTCTTTTACTAGTCTTTCTTCACTCATTCTTTCCATGTGTCCAAACCATCCTAATACTCTTTCATCAACCCTGTCTCCCAACTCCCTTTCCATCCCTGTTCTCCTCCTCACTTCCTCATTTCTCACTCTATCCAGCCTAGTAACCCCCATCATACTTCTCAGACACCTCATCTCAAACACATTCCAACTCGTTCTCTCTTCCTCTCTTATGTTCCATGTTTCTGCCCCATACAGTGCTGTTGGCACAACCACTCCTTCATATAGTCTCCTCTTAGCATCCATTCCCAAATGTCTATTCCTTATTACACTTTTTAATCCACCAAGGCATTTACTTGCTTCTCTCAATCTACATTCTACCTCCACCTTCACTCCACCTTTTCCTGCCACATTTGCACCCAAGTATCTAAAACTATCCACTTCCTCCAGTCGCTCTCCCTTAATGCTCACTTCCAGACTACTGCCACTTTCACCCCTTGTACATCTCATCACCTTACTTTTGCCCACATTTATCTTCAGCTTTCTTCTATCATACACTCTCCCAAACTCTGTCACCAACTTCCTCAATCCCTCCTCCGATCCTGCCACAAGCGCAGTGTCGTCAGCAAACAACAACTGGCTCACCTCCCACTTTTCTCCATTTTCCTTAACCATCTCCAATCCCTGACCCACTACCCTTGTATTTACCTCTCGCACTACCCCATCCATGTACAAGTTGAACAGCCAGGGCGACATAACGCATTCTTGACGAAGTCCCACCTTTACCTCGAACCACTCACTCTCTCCATTTTTAATCCTAACACAAGCTCTACTACTCTCATAAAAACTCTTGACAGCTCTCAGAAGCTTTCCTCCTATCCCGTATATCCGCAAAACCTCCCACAGTGCCTTTCTGTCTACCCTGTCGTAAGCCTTTTCCAGGTCCATAAAGGCCCAAAAAACATCCTTCCCCTTTCCTATAGCTTTCTCACATATCTGTCTTACTACAAAAATCTGATCTGCACAACCTCTACCCGTCCTAAATCCACACTGTTCCTCACCAATTACTCCCTCTGTTCCTCTCCTAATCCTCTCAATCAAGATCCTCCCATAAGCCTTCCCAACTACACTTAACAAGCTAATCCCTCTGAAACTACTACATTCACACTTGGCCCCTTTTCCCTTGTAAAGCGGAACTATACAGGCACTAATCCAGTCCTCCGGCACTCTACCCTCTCTCCAGCAAACATTAAATAACCTCACCAACCAGTCCACCATCACTGTACCTCCTTTTTTTTTTTTTTTTTTAGACATTCTGCATGGCATCCATCCAGACCAGGTGCCTTACCTACTTTCATCATCTTAACAACTGTCTTCACTTCATCCTTCCTTATTTCTCCTCCATTTTCCTCACTCATCACGGTCATTTTCTTAGCATTTCCCACTGCAGCTATCTTTCCCTCCTTATCCTCCTTCACATTTAGCAACTCCCTAAAATACTCTGCCCATCTTCCCCTTTCTGCCTTCTCTTCCATTATCATCTCTCCATCTGCACCTTTTACCTTTTCTTCTTTACAGTACTTGATTCACCTCCTCTTCCTCTCTTAATTTCTTTCCAAAACATCTTTTTATTACTTTCAAAATTTTCTGTCATACTCTTACCCCACTTCACATCTGCTCTCCTCTTTGCCTCCTTTAACTTTTGCTTTACTTCTCTTTTCTTTTCTTTGTACCTCTCATATGACTCCCTCGTCCTATTTTGTAACCAATCTGTGAAAGCTCGCTTCTTCTCTTCTACAACCTTCTTTGTTTCCTCATCCCACCATTCACTACCCTTCCTTCTGATTCCTCCTGTCCTTCTTGTTCCACACACCATCCTTGCACACTTTATGACTCCCTCCTTGAACCATCCCCATTCCTCCTCCACACCTAGTTCTACTCTATCCTTCACTCCATCCCACTCCTCCTTCAGCTTCTTCTTGTACTCCTTCTCCTCCTCCTTTTTCTTTTCATTTAAAGAGTTCACTCTAAGCACCTCCCTACCTTTTGTCCCTTTCTTCTTTCTCCATCTATCCTCCACTCTCAACTTACCTTCCACCAAAAAAGGATCTGATATTCCCCCACTCTCTCCCCTTAGCACATGTACATCCTTAACTCTTCCTATCATAATCCTATTTACCACTACATAGTCCATTAACGCTCTATCTACCACCCTTCCCTCCACCACCCTCTCCCATGTGTACTTATGCTTGACTTTCTTCCGAAACACTGTATTTGCTATCATCAACTCTCTTTCTAGACACATTTCCACCATCAACTCTCCACTACGATTCTTTCCTGGAACTCCACATTTCCCAACCACTCCATCAATTGGGTCATTTCCTACCCTAGCATTAAGGTCTCCCAGTACTATTACATTGATATTTCTCCCTAAATCCTCTATGCACTCATTTAAATCTATCCAAAAAACTTCCTTTCTTCTACACTCTTCTCACTGCCAGGCCCATATGCACTTACAAAAACCCACATCTCCTTTCACAGTTTCACCTTCATCCACATTATCCTTGAGGAAACCTCCTTCCACTCCACTACACGTTTACCTATCTCTTCACTTACTAGTATAGCCACCCCTTTCCTCCCTCTCCCTCTCTTCACTCCTGATAACCTCCCACTTACACTCCCAAACTTACACTCGCCCTTCCCTTTCAGCTTAGTTTCACTCAAAGCCAACACATCCATCTTTCTTCTCACAAACACACTACCTATCTCTTCCCTTTTACTCTCATCTGTACCACATCCACGCACATTAAAAGACCCAAACCTTAGGGTGCTGGTCGGAAAACTCCCAGACCCTCATATGCCTTTACTTTTTCTTTTAGGAATGTCCCCTGTGGGGCTACAAGGAGAAGGATGCCTAGTCACAATCCCCTTTCCTTTCTTCTCGCCTCTTACGATCCAAGTGGAATTACTTGGTGGCAGTATTCTTTATATGTATATATGTATATATATATATATATATGTATATATATATATATATATATATATATATATATATATATATATATACATAAATAAACTCCAGTGCAAAGGATTCGAACCTTTGCCTCAGCGACTCCTTATCATGAAACAAAGACGATACCATTGAGCCAGCCAGTCCCTACAAAAGGAATGACCTGGGCTACGACCTGGTAGTTCCCGAGGGCCCTAGGCTAGCTCAGTTTCTATTCTAATTTCACCAAGTCTTTATTATGGCGAGCCATCCAACAAGTTGTGTGTCATTATGTCAAATGGAAATATGCAAGACACACAACTCGTCGGATATATATATGTATATATATATATATATATATATATATATATATATATATATGTATATATATGTATGTATATATATGTATATATATATGTAAATATATATATATATATAATATATACATATATATATATATATATATATATATATATATATATATATATATATATATATATCACGGTAAAACCACAGTTGGAGTAGAAAAGACTGGAAACGGGGAATCTATATATTTCGATTGTAAACTGCAATCCTCTTCAGTAGAAGGGGATTGCAGTTTACAATCGAAATATATAGATTCCCCGTTTCCAGTCTTTTCTACTCCAACAGTAGTTTCACCGTGATTGACAAATGTGTGATTACATTTTTCACCTGCAATATATATATATATATATATATATATACATATATATATATATATATATACATATATATATATATATATATAATATATATTACAAAGGATTACAAAGGCAGGAGACCTTTTGATCCATATCTAGGTCGGATGAAAAAAAAAAAAAAATCATATTAATAATAAATTAAAACTATAACAATGTAAATAACAATTAAAATACATAAATAAATGCATTGGTATAGTTGAATAACAAACAAACAGGTAAATAGTAAATGATAATAAATTGACATATAACTAATAATAAATGAAAATCAGACAGACAAATTATAACAAAACAAAAACAAATAATATAACATAAATTATAATAATCACAGCATCTTACTTAGGTATTTATCTAAATGATTCTTAAAGCTTCGAACTGAACTACATTGCACTACCTGTGCAGGAAGTTTATTCCATTCATTAACTACACGGTTGGCAAAGTTGTTTCTACCTACTTCCAAATTGAATCTATTTCCGGACAGTTTGAGACCATTGTTTCTTGTCTGATTCTCATTCAATGTGAAAATTTGGTCACTTTTGATGTTGTCAATTCCCTTTAAAATCTTAAAGACCTGTATCAAGTCACCTCTGAGTCTACGCTTTTTTAGGGAAAACAGATTCATGTGCTTAAGTCGATTTTCGTATGATTTATTTTTGATATTTGGAATCAGTTTTGTGGCTCGCCGTTGTACTTTTTCCAGTCTGTCAATGTCTTTATACATATATATATATAATATATATATATATATATATATATATATATATATATATATATATATATATATGTTAATCTTGGCAGCAGGTTTTCTTTTAAACATGTTTTGTTAAAAACAACTGCGCATTCGGCGCTACAAAGCTTCTTAAGTAGACTTTCAAGTCTTCTGAACGTAGATTTCTGGTTTTCACAGGACAGACGGAATAACAAATTTCCAATAGACATTAGGAACTTTTGTTGAGAAAGAATGTACAGACGTTTCGCTAAACGCAGTTAGCATTTTCAATGTAATAATAACATAGAATAAAAAGGCTCTGGGAGAGGTCACAACGTAAGACACGGGGGGAGGTCACGACGTTAGACACGGAGAGAGGTCACATTACATGTGTGGGATGACGGGGCATTTTGTCATTGTGGGGCAAATGTCCGATGAGGGCCAAGTGTCCTCTCTATGAGTCTAGCGGGTGTCGGTGTGATTGGAAGGTGTGTTGTTGTGGTTGAGAGGGCTACTAGTCCTAGGGAGGGGCTTCATGCTGGGGAGTAATGTAAGGGCTTCCACTTGTCTGTTGATAGTTGGTTGTATGTCTCGTATAATAAGTGCTTCCAGGAAGAAAAGTCTAGACTTTTCTGATTCCTTGGCGAGAATGACGGTGTTGTCTTCTAAAAGTTTTCTT
>NC_134784.1:11809438-11816938 GCF_046742065.1 Oratosquilla oratoria
TCTTTTGTTTAGGTAGCTGAGAGCTAAAACCCGCGGTTTGAACTGCACGTAAACCGCGGCCGTACCGCATAGTCAAGGAAAAATTGCACGATTTTGTGTGAAGATCTCCACTGACTTACACTGTAATTGAACCGCCGCGGTTCAAACTGCTAGTGTGAACATGGCCATATAAGTCGAGGTGCCTCAAGACAAGAGCGATTTTGTGAAAGAATAAGTTAGTGAAGTTAAAATCAATGAAACAAGTGAATGATCTGTCGAGCTGTTCATTGATTGGTTGGATTGGGCGACAGTGCTAAGATTTTTTTAATCATCTTATTACGCTCAAAGAGTGGCAAGCCTAGTACATAGGAAATTAACTATTTACATAATCGTGATTCACAGGACACGCTGTTCGATTGAGGTGGCAATTTGTAGACAAGTACAAATTTCCAGAGGTTGGGACACAGTGGTGGAGGTTATGGTGATACAGCATGTATAAAACAGCAGTGTTAATAATATCACAGTCAACAGTATATACAAAACAAAAGTATGAACAATATTACAGTTATGATATAAAGGCCACTGACATATTGAAACAGTCGTGGACAAGATCATACATCAGAATTATTACGTCGTTAACAACGATAGTTAGCAGCACCCACCAAAGTGTGGGTGACGTACGAGCAGTGTTTCTAAATGGTCATTGGCAAGCATGTATTTACATACATCAATGACAGACCCTCTATGGGGAATTAAATCTGTTACTGCAGGGAATTCAAGGCAATAATGCTGAAGGTTGTTTGCATTGGGCAAGTCACACAGTTTACAGGAAGAGAATTGAGGCATGTCTCTTATCTCGCTCACCTGCCACACTGGTCTGTAGCCTAATCTAAGTCGAATAGATACTACATTATGTCTTCTAACTAAGAGTCCTCGGCGGCGATACTTGTGGGGGCGATTGGCAAACTGATCATAGTGCTGAATGGTCACACTCAAAGGTCGCTTGATATTCCTCCGGTGAATGATAGGCAAATGAGCTGCAGCACATATTTTGCGTCTGTAGAATGAGAGGGAACTAGGTGAAGCGTCAGCTGCAGGTGAGGGCTGTCCCAGGCCGTCTTGGCTAGTAGGTCCACCGTCTCGTTGCTAGTTATTCCTACGTGGGAAGGGATCCACAGGAGGTGTATAACAAGGGAGTGCTCAAGGGCTGTGGCTAGCTAAAATACAATGTGTTACTAGGTTATGGGATTCTGATTTTTGGGAAGACAAGGCACGGAGAGTAGATTGAGAGTCACAGATAATCAGTCCATTACTACCAATACCTAACAGTAGATTGACAGCATCCAGGAGTCCGTGGAGCTCGCAGGAAGTTGAGCTAAGAAAATCTGGTAATCGGCGTCCAACCCAGCCTCCATGGGGTGGAACCTTAGTAGGCGAGTAGCTGGCACAGCCCGTGTTTCCGTCCGGTTGCAGCGACCCGTCTGTGTATATTGTATGGACAGCTGGGAGGGAAGAGGTCACTTTGGCGATGGTTTCTAGAGCTAGTTGCTTCTGTAGTAGGGGCAGGTCACTCTTGCAGGTTGGTGTATAGGTGACAGCGGGGAGCGGAACCCTCCAGGGGGGCGGACTGTGAACAATTTCCTGTCTAGGAATATGAAATCCTATACTCTGTAGGTTTGTGCAAATGGCTCTAATAAGGGCGTAACCACCAGGTTGGAGTCGGGGCTGAGGTGCACTAAGGTCGAGAGACGTTCTGATGACATTCGAGTAGTAGGGAGTAATCTGTGGGGTGTGTAAGCATTTAACAGTGAAATATGTTACGTTAGCGTGTATTCGTTCCGCCAGAGGGGATAGATGTAGTTCCTGTAGCATATTGGCAACCCGAGTAGAGATTGGGCAACCCAGTATGAGCCGCATAGCTTTATTTTGAAACTTATCGAGGGGGTCCAATGCTGATTTAGGTAGCTGACATAAAGCAGGAGAGAGATAATCGATGACTGAGCGGATAAATACTACGTATATGTTTCTTGCCACTGTTATGGAAATCCCAGCAGCGTTGTTGGTAAGCCACTGAAGGGGTGTTAGGCATTGTTGTAGTCGAGTCAATATGTCATTAACAAGTGGATGAATACGCTGCCGTACGGGGGTGGAGGGGGTAACGCGGACTGGTGCTCCCAGGTAAGATACACTGCGTGCGGAGTGGTATAACGCTGGTACCCACTAGGAAAGCAGGGAGTGTTCGTGGCTTACGGGGAGAGAAGATCCTGCACTTTTCCGGGGAGATGATGAGACCACATGAAGATGAGTGTTCATAAAACGAGTGGAGAAAGTGCTGAAGATCTTCAGAGGAGGTCGAATGAATGCATATGTCGTCTGCATAACATGTAACTTGGGTACCTGGGACATCGGGGAGTAGAGAAAGAAGGCGATGCATGAGGACATTGAATAAAAATGGACTGAGGACATCTCCCTGTGGGGTGCCAAGGTCAAATCTCCTGGTGGCACTAATAGCCCCCTTAAAGAGTACATGAGATGACCTGTTGCTCAGGTATCCTTGCACCTATCTCAAGAGATTCCCCTTGATACCAAAACTTACAAACTGATCGAGGATGATGTCCTTGTTTGCAATGTCAAATGCTCTTTTAAGATCTAGAAAGGCTGGTAGAGGAGAGGTGGGTGTATAATTCAAAGAGACAGTGATGCGTGCTGCGGTGGGGCAGAAAGCCATAGAGCTGTAGCGATGCTCCTTTTGGCGAAGAGAAAGAGGTTATGGTGAGTTCGTCTCCTTTATTGTAAGGTACGAGTGAACTGATTTTACATGCGGCGGAAGCCGGTATATATACTACTCGTGGGCCAGTTACCTGTGGTGCGTAATTAGATAATTACGCTGGGTCGGGTCAAGCAAGCTCAATGCTGGCAGAGAGCGTCAGGTCGTCAGTCACGTTTTCTGCCACGTGGCTGTACAATACTCCCCTCTTAAACTTGCCTTGGCTTAAGGGGGCGTCCTGCACGTGAGAATTTGGTGGGCGGAGTGTCGAGGTGTGCAGGTTTTAGGCGGTCGATGGAAACCCATTCTGGCCTGCCGGAGATGGAGATGCGGAAGGTCTTGTCTTTACGTTCAAGGACAAGATGAGGGCCAGTGTAGGTACGGGTGAGTGGTGGGGTATGAGCGTCCGTCCTCAGGAAAACGTGCGTTGAGGTGTGGAGGTATTTTGGGAGGTATTCTTTCACCTCCCGGTGATGTGTCGGCACGCATGGGGCAAATTTGCCGACAGTGCGTCGAAGCTGTTGCAGGCTCTCGTGAGACTCCTGTGGAGGGAAGAATTCTGCGGGCACGACGAGGGTTTGGCCGAAGACCATCTCTGCTGGAGACACGTTGAGGTTGTCCTTGATGGCTGTCCGAAGGCCAAGGAGTATCCATGGTAGCTGGGGTAGCCAGGAGCCGTTGTTGCAGCGTGCCATAAGAGATGCTTTGAGTGAGCGGTGGGTTCGCTCGACCATGCCGTTGGCTGCGGGGTTGTAGGAGGTAGTGTGGTGGACTGTAGTACCCAGGAGTTCAGCGAGAGAGTGCCACAGCCGCGACGTGACGTGTTCCGGGAGGCCAAATCTGGCTATCCATCCACTGAGAAGCGCTGTAGTGTAGGATGAGGCGGTACTATCCTTCATGGGGATGACCTCCAACCAGCGGGTCGATCTATCGATGGCGGTGAAGAGGTAACGATGGCCTTCCGACAGGGGGAGTGGGCCGACGACGTCGACATGAATGTGTGCGAAGCGTCGTCGGGGCTGATGGAATGATCCGATGCCTGATTCAGTGTGGCGATGAATTTTGCTTTGCTGGCAGACAATGAAGGATCTGGCCCAATCCTTTGCGTCCTTGGAGATGCTGTGCCAGATGAATTTCTGCTTCAGTAGTTTCGCAGTGACGCGCCCTGAAGGGTGAGACAGGTCGTGTATTAAATTGAACACTTGACGTTGGAAGGCAGCTGGGATGAGGGGTCGCGGGCGGCCGGTACTGATGTCGCAGAGGATGGTGTGGTTGTCGTGAAAGGGGACGTCTTGCCACTTAAGGGATGTGATGGATGTCCTGTAGGCAAGTGTTTCAGGATCCTCCCGTTGCTCTCTGGCAATAGCTGCGTAGTCGAGGCCGAGTTGAACTGCGTCGATGGCTATTCGGGAGAGGGCGTCCGCGACGGGATTATTTGTACCGGGGACGTGCCTGATGGTGCAATTGAACTCGGCGATGGCGGAGAGGTGGCGGCGCTGTCTGGCAGACCAAGCGTCCTGTTGTTTTGTGAAGGCGTGCACCAGAGGTTGATGGTCGGTGTTGATGATAAATGAGGAGCCCTCGAGGAAATGGCGAAAGTGGCGGACGGCGTGGTGGATGGCGAGGAGCTCTCTGTCGAAGGTGCTGTAGTTGAGCTCGGCCTTGGAGAGCTTCCTGCTGAAGAAACCAAGGGGTGTAGGTCTGCCACTGAGGGTTTGTTCGAGCACACCCCCTATGGCGACATTGCTGGCGTCCGTTGACAGTTGTAGCTGGGCACCTGGTGCAGGGAAGGAGAGGGTGGTGGCACGGGCAAGGGCTTTCTTGGCGTTGACGAAGGCAGCTTCCATGGCGGGGTTCCACAGGAGGTCCTTCGGTTTTCCGTGAAGGGCGTTATAAAGAGGGTGCAGCGTTTGAGCGATGTTAGGGAGGAAACGGTGATAGAAGTTGACCATTCCAATAAATTCCTGCAAGGCTTTGATGATAGTGGGTTTGGGAAATTTGTCGACTGCGGCGACTTTATCCTGCAGGGGACGAACGCCGTCAGGAGAGATGAGGTGTCCCAAAAATGGGACAGACTTTTTTCCGAAGCTGCATTTGTCAAAGGGGACAACGAGGCCGTTGTCCTGGAGACGCTCGAGGATGGTCCGCAGGTGTCGATGGTGCTGTTCAGGAGAGTTGGAGAAGACCAGAATATCGTCGACGTAGCAGACGCAGAAGTCGAGGTCGCCGAGGATGCCGTCCATTAGGCGCTGGAAGGTCGCACCTGAGTTGCGCAAGCCGAAGCAGGAGTAATTAAAGGTGTACGTCCCGAAGGGGGTGGTGATGGCGGTCTTCGGGATGTCGTCTGTATGCACCGGAACTTGGTAGTAGCCCTTCAGGAGGTCCAGTGTCGAAAAGATCTTGGCGCCGTTGAGGTATGTGGTGACGTCGGTGATGTTTGGGAGTGGGTAGTGGTCAGGTTCCGTCATCATGTTCAGCCGCCGGTAGTCTCCACAGGGGCGCCAGGAGCCATCGTTCTTCTTGACGAGGTGGAGAGGTGAGGACCAAGGGCTGGAGGCCTTTTGGCATAGGCCTAGTCTCTCCATCTCTTGGAAGGTTTTCATGGCGAGGGCGAGTTTCTCGGGCGGTAGGCGGCGGTATTTGGCAAATACCGGGGGCCCAGATGTCTTGATGTAGTGGTACACGCCATGTTTAGCTGGCGTCTGTGGTGTCTGTCGCAGCTCAGGCTTGAAGACGTCGGGGAATTTCGTGAGCAGGTGGGCGTAGGGCATTCTAGCGTCGATGGTGGCGACCGTGGTTGGCTGTGGCGCGATTTGCAGGGGCGTCGAGACGGATGCGGTTGCGCAGACTAGACGGCTGTTGGCGACGTCGACCAGTAACCTGTAATGAGCGAGGAAGTCAGCACCGAGAAAGGGCGTCTTGGTGTTTGCCAGGATGAAGTTCCATGAATGTCGACAAGAAAGCGACGTTTAGAGGCCTTGTCGTTGATGTAGAGGCCCGTTGCGCCTGTAGGGGCCACCGTGATGGACGGTGACCCATTCAAGCGTTTTTTGTCCATGTACATCCTGGTTGGCATTTCTTGGCGAAGGTGCCGAACCTTGTGTGGTAGTAGCACAGGTGCAGAGCGGGGGTGGTCCGGCGTCGCTGCCTTTGCTGGTAATATTGTACAGCCACGTGGCAGAAAACGTGACTGACGACCTGACGCTCTCTGCCAGCATTGAGCTTGCTTGACCCGACCCAGCGTAATTATCTAATTACGCACCACAGGTAACTGGCCCACGAGTAGTATATATACCGGCTTCCGCCGCATGTAAAATCAGTTCACTCGTACCTTACAATAAAGGAGACGAACTCACCATAACCTCTTTCTCTTCGCCAAAAGGAGCATCGCTACACTAGCTATGGTAGCGCGTCTGACTCCATATCAGAAGACTGGGTGTTCGGGTCACTCCAGGGTCACCAGTGTAGCGATGCTCCTTTTGGCGAAGAGAAAGAGGTTATGGTGAGTTCGTCTCCTTTATTGTAAGGTACGAGTGAACTGATTTTACATGCGGCGGAAGCCGGTATATATACTACTCGTGGGCCAGTTACCTGTGGTGCGTAATTAGATAATTACGCTGGGTCGGGTCAAGCAAGCTCAATGCTGGCAGAGAGCGTCAGGTCGTCAGTCACGTTTTCTGCCACGTGGCTGTACAGAGCCTAGTGGAGATTTTCTCGTGGAGGCGGAACATGAGGCGGTTGAGAAGAATACGCTCCAGCACTTTGCTAAAACAGGACGTGAGGGAAATGGGTCGGAATTTGTCGAAGCCGGATTTAGGAATGGAAACTATGAGACTGGTCGTCCAGGCTTGTGGAAAGTGCTAAGAAACCTAAAGTGATGTTTTTCTGTTATTACGGGATGCAGCTTACCAGGGATTCTATCCTAGATGAAGGGATGGATTATGAAGTATTAAAACTCACCATAACTCACCATCCCATTCCCACACAGTGGGAAGTGGGAACCCTCTCGTAGAACAGAGGTCGTCACGTATAATTTCGTTACTTTTTCAAGCTATAGAATATCAGAGTATGATTGATGAATATCAGAATGTAACTCACATAGATAATGCAAATATATGCCTATGCAGCCAATTTGAAGTGTATATCTTGATACCTTGTAAAATCAATCAGATATGTATAATATTTTTAATTTTTGCTCCACCCCTACAAAAATTTCTGAATCCCTCCCCTCCTACAAAAATTCCTGCGGACGGCCCTGCCAAGTAAAACCTACCAGGAACTGAGATCCATTACTCCCGAGGCAGCTGTCCATTCGTGAGCCAGCTGTTCATCCCTAAACCATCTATTTACCTTCGGGGCAGATATTGGTCCCCGAGGCAGTAACTCGCCGAGAACCTTCTCACCTTCTTCTCACCATACACCAGGTAGGGCGATGCCCTGTCAGCGATGATGCCTCACGAAGTCCCTCCACAAGTCCCTATCAGCATACAGCTGCACACTCTCCACCTCTTTCATAGTTCTTCCTCTTGACTCTATGGCTTGTCTGATACCGTCTCTCCATCTCTTCCTGGGTCTTCCTGTTGGACGCTTTCCTTGTGGCTGCCGAGAACCATCAGGCATAAAGAATTCCTGAGATCATCAAAGCAGAACACAAAAACACATATCGCATGCACAATGGTAATTCATTCTAGTCCGTTATGTTAGATATACGAGTAAGTTTCCATTTTTATTTCTTCTCCCTCTCTCATTTCTCT
>NC_134784.1:11824438-11831938 GCF_046742065.1 Oratosquilla oratoria
TAATTACGTCAGTTGTAATTAAACAAAACATTTGAATTCGGATTTGATTACCGTGACGATAATAAGGAGTCAGATGAATTCATACCAACAGAGGTGTCTACAGTTGTGTTATCTAAAGCAGTGAGAAATGTCACATAATTAGCTGATTATACTGCATAAGTATCATATACCACGGGTGAAACTTCACTTAGAATTACTTTCTTTATTTCTTAGAAGTTATAGTAATTCTAGTAAATGTAATCTAATCTGTCATTGCATAGACTGTTAGTGATGACGGTAATAGTGTAATACTTTTCGGTCATGTATATATATATATATATATATATATATATATATATATATATATATATATATATATATATATATATATATATATATATATATATATATATATTTACACATACACACACACACACACACACACACACACACACACACACACACACACACACACACACACACACACACACACACACACACACACACACACACACACACACACACACATATATACAGTATATATATATATATATATGTATATATACACATACATATACCAAAGGCTTTTTCCCCCTTACACGGGGGGTAGCCATATACATATATACATATTATATATATATATATATATATATATATATACATATGTATATATATATATATATATGTATATATATATATATATATATATATATATATATATATATATATAATTTAATGTTGTGAACTCCCCCCTATCAGGGACGACTCAGTAGAATTGAATTAATCATGTTCTTGATGCAGCTTAATTGAAGCACGATCCGAACCGCTATCACCTGACTTCCGTAGTAATTTGGCGATGGAAGTATTATGAACGACTGCACCGAAGATTAGTCTAGTAAAGCTGATAAAATTGGTGCCTTGAGTGCGATTACCATTACCAATTTGTGGTGTAGCATGATCTGAACTTGATCTCTTGGCAGGAGTCCTAATAGGGCCTATGCTTGTGGCTTTGTTGTTCTGGAAGCGACTAAAGGTATTAGTGGATAGGAATGATTGAAGTGGATTCAGGTGTGGTCGTGCCTATGCCCTGATGTTGATCCTACTCACAGGGTTGTTTTCTCCACAAGAGACAAACCCTCGATGGAGGAGACGAAGAAGGGGACGTTCGCCCACAGAAGAATTCATGTTTGGGGCAAATTGATCGAACCTGTCGAGAGTTGATTGGAGGAGTGGGGAGGAATGAAGGGTGGCTGCATGGAAGCTTGCTCCCTGGAGAGAGACCGTGGAGGGGACTGGCGCCGGAGTGTGAGTGGAGTAACACGCTCCCTGGCGTATGCCTCCAAATGCTTATGATGTGCATATGCTGAGAGTTGCTTCTGTCGATGATACCAAGATCATTACCGTTGGGATATCTGTTAACAGTGAAAAAGAAAATTATCTTCCCGG
The DNA here is from genome assembly GCF_046742065.1 of Oratosquilla oratoria. NCBI lineage: Eukaryota > Metazoa > Arthropoda > Malacostraca > Stomatopoda > Squillidae > Oratosquilla > Oratosquilla oratoria. The sequence goes on from NC_134784.1 coordinate 11,825,864, forward strand.
TTCGTCCGGAGATATATTGAAAATGGCGAAACGTTATGTGAATCGACTAGAGACGGTCATCCGGTTCTCATAAAGTTCCGCCATATCTTATCTGTTTACGGACAAAACTGGGAGGATAACTTTTGTTTTTCACTGTACAGTTTCAATCGTTTAAACCTTGCGTACCGAGCGCTGCTTTTCCTTTCGTCAGGTGTAGGGGCTCTATAGATGATATCACTATTGCCCCAAAAATCTCTGTCTAGAGACCCGCTGCCCTATGACAACCGGCAGGGAGATAATCCTCTTCGACATATGTCCTACAGACGACTATCGTTGGTTCTCATGTTGAAGTTGATATTTCTAACCTTCTGCGCGACCCCTTCTTTATTCTTTGTTTTATTTTACTAGTATAACGATCTAGAACCTTATATATGATGGAAACGTGGTTAATAAAAAATTGATGGTATATTAGAAAGATCGAAAGAAGAGGTACTAGAATGGAGTATCTTTACACTACATCTACACAATGTACAACGGTAACGTCTTGCATTAGCCTGACTTAGAAAGGCTGAATAAGCGTTTCTACTTTATACGGAACATATTTTCCAAGGGAGACGTTTTCATTCAGAGACGCGTTCCTATCATTTCACTATCAATATATAAACCATGGTTAGAATCATGACTATGATTATAACACCACTGTGGTCATAGAGTTAGCATTAATAGAGGCCCCATCAGGAGCTACCTCAAATTACTGGAGATTACTTTTAGCGTTGCAACGCACGGTGGGAAATCATGGTGTTGTTCATATATCAAGTAACTGCTTACCTACTCGGCCACTACTGTGACGACGAGAAGCCCGGACTGCACCGGCAGGAATCCTTTGCTTCCGTGGTTCTCAACCTTTTTGTTCGTGGGTCCTTATGGTATGCTCTTAAGGTTCTTGGAATCTTTTCAACGCTGAATCAAATTGGTTTGCATCCACCAGCGGCTACAAGTTTCCGGACTGTGAGCTCTCTTAGGAGGTTTTCTGTATGCCCCAGACTCCCCAGAACCTAGGTTGAGAACCCTTGCTTTGCTTATTTGGCTTCTCCGTCTTGCCACTCTCCCCTGTCTCTGCGTCATTCACATCCACCAGGGGTGGGCAACCTTTGGCACGCGTGCAAATCCTGGCACACTAATGACTTTTTTAAGACACGCGAAACCCAGAGATCACCTTAAAAAATACCTAATAAATCTCCAACTTCTTTTGTATGACCATTGGTAGCCGCATACTGCGCTGGGCGGCGGATTGGGGCCCTTATAGGAGGTGAAGGGAGGGAAGTGGCCCATACTCGTATGTAGGCCTATTATCTTATTCAGTGGGAGAGCGAGAAAAATTTGTACAAAAAGTTGGCTGATTTTGGCAACCACACCTAAAAAGGTCCCCACCCTGCCTTACACCTCCATCATACCGTTTTCCTTCCTCATCTTTGTATCGAACTTCATCCTTCTCCAATCCTTCCATTCTTTTTCGTTTCATTTGTTCACTCTTTACAACCTCATATCTTCCTTCCGAGCCATCTTTCTGCTCTCTTTTATAAACGATCTTTCAACATGTTCAACTGAAGTACTTTATTGATAATTCCGATTTAACCAACACTCTCATCTATTGCTTACTTCCGCCCTTCTCACTTGTTACATTTCGTCTACTCATCTGCATGGCTTCGGCACCAGCGCTTCTACGTTTTTTGTTTCTCATCTTTTGTGGTTCCTTTTCATCGTTCATCCATGACTTTCTCCCCGTCCTCACATCCAACTACTTCTAAGAACCTGTTTTGCATTACCACGTTTATATAATTTCATTACCTAATTTTTTTTTATCTTATTACCATTACTATTTCATCTGTATGATATCCTATTACTTCTAGGAATTTTTTTTGCATTACCATGTCTATTTTATTTCATTGCCTACATTTTTATCTTATCACCTTTTGATACCATGTTACTTCTCAGAACCTCTTTTCCATTACCATGTCTGTTTTATTTTATTACCTACCATTCTAATTTATTACCGTTACCATTTCATCTATACGGAATTCGCTTTGGCTTTATCACACCTCATTCCCACACTGCCTATTATTTGATGTTCGCTGGCCAAGAGGGTGAGAGCGTCGCTGCTTGCGGCGGAGGTCGAGGTAACGGCAGTTTGAATATGCAGCCAGAGAGTTGGACCAAGGGCATCGCTCATTAAATTCCACGCTACAAAGTCCTCTGTAGTGGGCTCCGCCCTATCCTCCTGATTGGGGGAGTTCGCGACGTTAAACCGAATCATCATCATCATCATCATCTATCCATAAAGATGGCGGCACACTAGGCTAGAATGCTGCTTGCTTTTGCTACTTCGTTTGAGTAGAAACGACTTCGGTTATACTCGTAACATTCTAGACCTCCTAAGATCATCTCAACAATGTGTCTATCATTCGCATAAGTTTAACTTCTCTTAGATCAGTGGTTCCCAAACTTTTTTTGGCCGCGAACCAAATCCAGATCTGGTGAAGATGTGGCGACCCCCCAAGCATCAAAAAGCAATTTCGAAAGTCTTCTTTTATTGAAAACACAAGTGTAGGTAAGCTTTTGATTGAAATTATTTTTTTTCTAACAAGGTCTCGCGACCCATTCTTGAACACTTCGCGACCCATGTTTGGGTCGCGACTCATAGTTTGGGAATAGCTGTGACTTAGATCGTCAATCGGTTTCTCTCTCTATGACGCAAGAGTAATCTGACATTTGGAAATTTGAAAAAACGATGTAGCAAAAGCACGTAGCATGATAGTGAGAAGTGCTTAGTGTGCCGACACAGTATATTACTAAAGTGGCCATTAAAGCAAGATTACTAGACTCCATATTGTGGGTCTATTCATATACCTTTCTTTTTCACATTGGTAGTTAACTAGCAACTGGTTAACTAGTTAGTTATTCTAACATCTATTATTCAGTCTGAGCCCATCCTGCAGTAAATATTTCATTCCTTATCGTTGGATGGATTCTGATTGTTGTACGGCCTCGTCATCATCTTAGTGCGATATTGATTTTCATAAGAACAATTCAATTGGAGAGGAATTTGCTCAACTCCTACAAGACGGTGTCACACTATGCGGCGATGCCGGACGCGACTAGATTATGTTTGCAAGTTCAAAGTTCAATTACCATAGTAGAATCACCTGGTGACAGTAGTAGCCGAAACTTGGTATAAAGACGACCACCATCCCCTCGTAAGGGAGTGTGACACCGACCTAACACGCTGAAATAAGTTGTGTTTTTTTCTACCTTGCCGCCGGATGATTTTATTCCAGAAAAAGGAAGACGAAGGGAGGGTTTCAGCCCGAAGTGGGTCACGAGCGATTCAGAGTTCGTTTAGGAATGTGAGCTGGACGGAATGTAAGTTGGGCGGAGGTATGATTTAAGAGAGAGAGAGAGAGAGAGAAAAAAAAGAAAAGAAAAAAGAAATAAAAATAAAATAAATAAATAAATAAATGAAAATAAACAAAATTAATAATCAACAAAAATAAACTAAAATAAATAGATAAAATAAAACACTAGAAAAAATAAATAGATTAATAAAATAAAATTAAACAAAATAGAATAAATAAATAGATAAATGAATAAATAGAATGTTCTGATTAGATTCTAATGAAGACCTTTCAATAGATGTACAGTCACAAGTAAAAGACTAACCCACGCTACAGGTAGGGTATGACGAAGACAAATAGGAGATAAGAAATTATTTGTTAAATATTCTGATTAGATTTTACTTAAGACCTTTCAGCGTTAAATGAATGTTCAGTCAAAAGCAAAATTTTTGACCCATGGTATTCTCTCAACGTCAACATGATTTTGTTTTTGTCGAGTATGTGATATATTTTCCTATGTAGTATTTCGCTTAAATTTAGGTCATTTTCTTGAATAGAAACAAAATATGTCAGGTAAAGAATTTTAATTTTGTATCACGATAAACTCTGAGTGGTTCAAATCTTTTGCTCTTGACTGTACAAGCTGTTTTAGTATTTGGAAATACCAATACAGAGTGGCTTTACAGATATAGGAACTATGGTAGAACTGCAGCTTTATGGTAGGTGGGTAGAGACAGGTTGTAATCTATTAATAAAATGTCGAGATGAGAGGTAAAATAATGATTCGGTTTAATGACTTAGCCCATTGCGCTATCAAGCACAATGGGCTAAGTCACTGTCACTTATTACATGTTAACGGGGGTTCGAGTCCTTTGCTTGACCATGTATCAATTTCTGCATGTATGTCTTCATCGAATTCCTCGACGTTGATGGCTTAGAATTAAAGTGAACTGTGGTTGATAAATGTAAATCTGTTCACTGGTACCTATTCAGTATTTGTATATATATATATATATATATATATATATATATATATATATATATATACATATATATATATATATATATACATATTATATATATATATATATATACATATATATATATATATATATATGTGTGTGTGTGTGTGTGTGTGTGTGTGTGTGTGTGTGTGTGTGTGTGTGTGTGTGTGTGTGTGTGTGTGTATGCATGTACGTGTGTGTAAAATATATAGATAAATAAGGATATAATAATGATAATATCAATCATAATGATCATGGTTTAATCTTTTGGTGAATAAAATAGAATGGTTTAAACAAATCAATATAATTTGTCACTGCGCTGAAAGACTTAGAAATCCGAAAAGAAATAAAGAATTCACATCTGTCACCCGGCAGAGAACTCCGCGATTTTATGTAAATTATTCCCATGGTGCCAATTTCGTCTTTTTTTTCTAGTAATGACACTTCTTGTCACTCCAGTGACTGCTGTATTTCAGGTTTAATATTGTAATTACTGAAATATACTAGAGACAATTACAGAGTGTCCCACATAAAACGGGGAGTTTAATTTGTATTGAATTCATTCCAGTGTGCAATGGACTTGACCAAAAATCATGGTTAAATACAATTGGCAGGTCTTTCAAAGTTAACTGAATTAACTTCTTTTCTAGCAGAACCTAAACTCCTTACATATTTCGAAAATTATCTAATCCAACAGTATAGTTAAATAAACTAGTGAGTACGTTTAATTCCTGATTCGGTTTAACGTCGTGAACTCCCCCTATCAGGAGCCTATGACGGTGATCCTTACAGGGAACTTTGTAGCGTGGAATTTAATGACCTATGCCCTTGGTTCAACTTGATGGTGACAGGGTTCGAACTACCGTCACTTCAGTCTTCGATAGAGGTAAACAGATAAGAACATAAGAATAGAGGAGGCTGGAAGAGACCATGAGGCCTACACTAGGCAATTCCATGTCCATAAACAATGTGGTATGACTTAAATGGGGGGGAGGGGGGACGCCTTCCTCACTGTTCTTAACTGGTGCAATTAACAGACTTTATTCAGACTGATATAAGAAGAGTTTCATTTAGTTGGACGGGTGGATCGCAGACTAAAGGGCTATCCGATTCCCAGAAGTGACTGTTACCTGCCCCAACAATCCATAAAATCATAAGAGACCATAAGGCCTCCACTAGGCAGTTTCATGTCCCCTACCACCTGTTACCCCTGTCCATAAAAGTTATCTCATCTTCTTTAAAAACAATCAACTGTTTCAGCGCTCAGTACATGGTTGCTAAGATTATTCCATTCGTTAACCACTCTGTTGGTAAACCAGTTCTTGCCTAATTAAACCTAAATATTTAGAAATTATTTAGAAGAGAACACTTGCCTTTTCTCTGTAAGCTTGGCTGCTCGGTTCGATTATAGCTGAACGATAATAATTGTTCATGGATCAATGATGATCGTCAAACGATTGCCTGGGGTGGGGGTGGGGGGGACTCAATATCGGATTAAAAAAGAAAAAAAAAATCCGCAACTGAAAGGGTGTGCATTACCAATGGGTTTCTCACTTCCCACTTCATGGGAGTGGGGTGGTAAGCTGAGTGAGAGACTGGCAATTATAATAATGTATAGATCATGGTAATATGCAGAATGCACCGCATCGTAGCTCAGTGGATATCGTATCAGACTCATGAACAGGTGGTCGTGAGTTCGA
>NC_134784.1:11836938-11839438 GCF_046742065.1 Oratosquilla oratoria
TATATATATATATATATATGAGAGAAATTCGCTAGTAACAGCGACATCAATCCGATGATTTTTATGACAGTCGCATGCAGGATTCGAACCTGTGAAGGTAATCTTACGGGAGGCCGATAGCAGTGGGTTCGAATCCTGCATGCGACTGTCATAAGAATTATCGGATATATCTATCTATCTATCTGTATATATATATATATATATATATATATATATATATATACACACATATATATATGCAAATATAACACTGGCCTGCATTTCAATTTTTTCTACAAAGGTCAAGGTTTTTCAAACTGATTGAGGACCCTTTTTGCATGCTGCATTAAAAAGTAAAATTCATTTTCCTAGGTCAGGTCTGGTTTCTAAGATGGTCTATATTCTATTCCAGCATGTTTTTCCAAAATATCGCAATTATCCAAGCATTTATGGGCTTTGTTTTCTCTTTTCAGGTCTAGATATGTATAAAAATGGACCGGAAGTATAAAAACCATCCTAATAGGTTCTATTACATCTACGGACTCCAGACCATCAAGCAAAAATCACGGATTTTGTGAAGAAGGCATATAAAACTTACTTTGGAATCAAACTAGGGGACCAGGATAAGCCATTCGCTCCCCATATCTGCTGCAAAACATGTGTAGAGAACTTACTGGATTGGAGGAACGAGAAAAGGAAGATTATGCCTTTTGGTGTCCCAGTGGTGTGGAGGGAAGGGAAAAATCACGTTATCGACTGCTACTTTTGCATGACAAATCTAAAAGGCATCAATCGCAAGAACAAGCACCATGTTCAATACCCTGATGTTCCCTTGCCATAAAGCCAGTCCACCATGACCCCGATCTTCCTGTTTCTGAGCCAAATGTCACCATTCCGAATCTAGTGACATGACTGCTACAGCTGAATGTGGTGCATATAGGCCAGAAGAGGACGACTAACCGGTGCCTAGTTGTCCCTTAAGTCTGTAATTGCAAACTTCCTTGGCAACTACAGAAGTTCCCAGTATCAGAAGGTGGTTGATGAGTTAATGGAGAATATCCTCCAACTTGGTGCGCGCATGTCAGTGAAAATACACTTCTTCCGGTCTCATCTGGGTTATTTTCCAGAGAATTGTGGAGACTTCAGTGAAGAACAGGGTGAGCGCTTTCACAAAGATATCAGTATTATGGAGGAACGCTATCAAGACGATGGGATGTCAACTTTCTGGCTGACTACTGCTGATGTCTGGAGAGGGATGTGGAGGCTGCTCAGCACAAACGGAAGTCCCGGAAGAGACCATTCATCCATGAGTAGCTTCTTCAGTTCATTATACTCTTCTTGGTATCTACTAAAATATTTTGTATACCTTCTATGAATAAACCAGTCTAATATTGTCAATATTGTCTTTCATTCACCTACAAATAGATCAGAATTTAGGATATTTTTAATGTGCTAATATTTCATTAACTTGATTTGATTGAGTAAAATGAACATGGTTTTTGGATTCAGTACAAAAAACTGGTCTAAAATCAGGTATTATATGTTAGACATTTGAAAAAAGCGCAGGTCAGTGTTGTATACACACACACACACACACACACACACACACACACACACACACACACACACACACACACACACACACACACACACACACACACACACACACACACACACACACACACACACACACACACACACACACACACATGCACTCACACACACACACACATACACACACAGAACATAGCTACAGAAAAGATCTGAAGAAAAACAGTTTTCCACATAGAGTGGTAGACACTTGGAACAAACTGGACAAGGAAATAGTGTGCGCAAAAACCATTCATAAATTTAAAAACAAACTAGACACTGCGAGATACAAAGGCGGGACCCCACGAGCGTAGCTCCCCTTCCCGCAAAATACAACCAGGTAAATACACACACACACACGCACACAGACACACACACACACACACCCACACCCACAGACACACACACACACACACACACACACACACACACACACACACACACACACACACACACACACACACACACACACACACACACACACACACACACACAGACACACACACACACACACACACACACACACACACACACACACACACACACACACACACACACACACACACACACACACACACACACACACACACACATATATATATATATATACATATATATATATATATATACATATATATATATGATCTGTACTTACAGCACGTACAGAGCATAAACGATATGATAATACAGCGTAGATCAGTTGCTTTAGGTTTGGGTTGATGTGGGTTTGAACTCTAATGAGCACTCATTAGAAGAGAGAGAGAGAGAGAGAGAGAGAGAGAGAGAGAGAGAGAGAGAGAGAGAGAGAGAGAGAGAGAGAGAGAGAGAGAGAGAGAGAGAGAGAGAGAGAGAGAGAGAGACAGAGAGAGAGAGAGAGAGAGAGAGACAGAGAGAGAGAGAGAGAGAGAGAGAGAGAGAGAGAGAGAGAGAG
>NC_134784.1:11849438-11851938 GCF_046742065.1 Oratosquilla oratoria
GCAGCATCTTCTTGTACATTTCAAGTCATCCTCAATTTTGGATAGTATTTTCTCAAATGTTCCTTTGTTCATTCTGAAATAGCTGTGGAATTTACTCTCATCATCAATAAGACGAGGATACAGAGTATGAAATTCTCCTTCAGTCTTCCTATCTTGCAACATAGGATGAACCCACAATCTCTTTCTTTTTCTATTTTTTTTTTCCTTCTTCTTCATCAAGTGCAATAGCGATCATTGCCAACTCGGCGTCAGAAAAGTCACACATCCTTCGTAACTGATGGTAAGACTTCTACTGGTGTCGAGGGAGGGGGGATGACGGGAACGAGAGCGGACCGATAGTGTGAATACCTCAGAACCGAGAGCGGAGCGCGACCGGACCGATAGTGTGAATCAACCCTGAATACCTCAGAACCGGAGCGGAGCGAGAGTGGAGCGCGACCGGACCGATAGTGTGAATCAACCCTAAACCGTAGCATCACTTTGAACGCCGTGTATGAAGGAATGAGGGGGAGGGTGGAGAAAAGGACTACGTAAACAGCAGTGTGAAGGAGGGTGGATTTTGTCCGATACACGCCGAATGGTTGGTACGGTGTTTGTCAGGTTCGGCCGCTTTAGTATAGGTATTTAAATTATTTATTTGTTCAGGAGCACTATTGTGCTATGATTATTCATGTTCTTACTTGCATTATGTCATTGTTCCACGGAATCTGCACTTTGTACAATTTGGATATTTGTAACGGCCGCCTGGGAGACCTTTCACAGGGGACACACGTGCTGATATATAATTGATTTCCTTTTGTATGCCTATGTATATCCCTGAAGACGAATCCTGGACGGGGTTCGAAACGTCGGAATAAACAAGGCAAAACAAATACTATAAGGTACGTTAGCGGGTGGGTGGGTGAGGGAGAGCCAGAAAACCTCTCCACTGCGCAGGTAGATGATGACGTCAACGGAAATATCGAGACCAGGGTTCCGCGGGTCGAAAGGTGTCAGTCACTCACACATCTTCTGATTAAAGGGGTAGCTAAGGCAGACAAATAACATATAAAAATGCCAACAGTTTGTATAGTGCAGAAGTGTAATGCCGTTAGACTGAAAGGTGATAAGAATATACATTTTTTTCACTACCCAAAGATAAAGAACTTAGAAAGAAATGGATTGAATTATGTGGCACACACAATACTCGGTCATCTGGATATGTATGCAGCCGTCATTTTGAAAGTAACTATTTATTAGCAACATTTCCTGAAATTTTCATTCAATTGCAAATATATAGACTAAAGAATCCGGTTAAAACATAACTGAGCTTGGTGGAGATAAAGATCTACATATAAGATCCACGCTTGACATGTCATCCCTTCTAATAACTCGTCATATTAATATAATCCACCTAATGTGAAAACATTTTTATAACTTTTCTGGCGGTCATATCTCAGATACTGATAATTTGAGCATAAGAAAGTGATACTGAGTAATTTCAGTATTATGTGAACATCATAGTGTAATTTTAAAGTTTACCATACATACAGATGGTTTTCTTTAAATTTTACATTTTCTTCCACCTCTCACTCTCCTCCTCTGGATTTCCTATGACGTCACGGTGGAGGTGCGCGGAGGGGGGCGGTGCTCAACGTACCTTATAGTATTCGTTTTACTTTGGGAATAAACACTTTTCTACGACGATTCCAGCGTTTACTTTCTACACACACACACACACACACACACACACACACACACACACACACACACACACACACACACACACACACACACACACACACACACACACACACACACACACACACACACACACACACACACACACACACACACACACACACACACACACACCTCTCATGGCGCTGTGGTTAGAGCTCTGGCCTGCCACTACGGAGGTCCGGGTTCGACTCTCGCCCGGGGCTGAAATAATATCAGTATCGCAGCGTTGAGGGGTGTTACTCCAACTCTCGTGGGCGGGGAGTTGGGGGTGTGTGTGTGTGCAAGGTCATAGCATTACCCATAGATCGGACCTACGAGCTCTGAGCTCTCTTCCAGGAGGGAAATAGCTGTCAAGACCAAGTGAATACACACACACACACACACACACACACACACACACACACACACACACACACACACACACACACACACACACACACACACACACACACACACACACACACACACACACACATATATATATATATATATGTATATATATACATATATATATACATATATATATATATATGTATATATATATACATATATACGCACACACACACACACACACACACACACACACACACACACACACACACACACACACACACACACACACACACACACACACACACACACACACACACATATATATATATATATATACGCACACACACACACACACATTTATATATATGTGTATCTGTGTGTGTGTAAAATGGCCCCTAAGATCATGAGTCCTACAGTTCTGCCATGCAAAGCATCTGACAGAACC
>NC_134784.1:11861938-11891938 GCF_046742065.1 Oratosquilla oratoria
CATTTCTCACCATACAACCTTACCAAGCCGGTTTAAACAGCTTTGGTGAGGTACAGGGGTTGTATCATAACCCAGAAGATAGGCAGACGGCGCTACAGTGACTCTTGAGTACACAGTGACGATAGCCAAATCCATGGGTGATAAAACAGCGTGTCTAATGGATATTAATGCATGTATCAAGCGATGATAACTATGATCTCGTGGTAATAGATATGTGAAATTTTGCGATAGTTTGTCATACATAATGACTATCATACCTGTATGTGTTGATGATTACAGGTACATAGTAAGGGGGAATGCAAGTGCCTGACAATCATAATCACTCGAGCGTAGAGAATACCATGTTTCTTTTTTCTTGTCCGCTTATAATACAGTGGCTTATAATTTGTGCTCACTGGCCATCGTTTTGTTTTGGTCACGTGATCACATGGACGAGAACGGAGCGTCGCGCAGATGATGTGGGTTGCCAGCTCTTTCAGTGCTCAGGGGTAGTCTCATCGAAGGAATAAAATCGCCTGGCGACTGAGATTATAAAGATAATCGAGACGTCGTTAGGAACGAACGGGTTAAGGGGGGGGGTTTAACCCTGTTCACCATCAATGAAAATTAAGATGGCCTAGAGGCAGCATTAATAAAAGGAAAAATGCCACCCGGAACAGAAGGTTAATGAACACGCGATAGAATGTATGAAATGATTCTCTCTGAATCATCTTCTACTGCGTGGTCCATACACTAATACATTTACTCAGGATGTCGACATGTGATCTCATTTATAAAAAAAAAAAAGCCTCATTAACAGCGAAGAGGTTTAAGCCATCTCCATTAACCCTGTCAATTTTATTGATGCTTAATATGTTTGTTTTGGCTGTCGCCAGGTGATTCTACTCAGCATGGAATGGGTACATGGACAGAACATCTAATTGTCTTAATTTATCTTAAATTGTTTTGCTACGATTTACTAGATGCCGAAAGGCGGTTTTATTCACTTATGAGTACCTTGCCGCGAAAAAAAACCTCGTGCCCAATTTGACGCGACTGGTGATGTTCCCGTGGTTTTGACGAAACGTAGAGAACGCGAAGATCTCTCAGTAAGATGAGTCGTGATTGTGTGAAGAACACGTGTCAGCTTCTGTTGCTTCTGAGACGCGTGGGAGAAATCCTAGCGAGGTCGCCACTGTCTATTCCGAATCCGAGGGGTTAAACAAATTACTAGCCAATGTGTGAACCATCTGTTTACAATATCTCGGCTCTCGCGGCTGACATAGTTATGAACGCGAAGCTATGATGATAACACTAGCTGTCAGTGTAGTGAGAATTACGAGCACGCGCTTGTGATGTACTCGCATGATATGCCGTTGTGATACGTCAGTGCACGGTTTTCGATCCGCGTAAGAGATATTTATATACATATATATCGATGACGGTTAGCCACGATGGTTGACGGCATTGCGGCTATGATGGTTATGTGCGTGCGGATGTGGTGGTTATGTGCGTGTGGTGGTGATAGTTATGGTGTTATATTTTACAGCGGACCCATCATCAACGCCTTTCCACCTCTTGGGATGGTTGGGAGCGGTAAATAGGGAGACGGGGGAAGGAGGCAGGGAGAGAGGTAGTTAGGACGTATCGTAGGCTGGGAGAGAAATTCCGAGAGGAAGGCGAAGGAAGAGAAGAAGACGATGAAGAGAATTATGAAAAAGCAGAAGAAGTTAGAAGAGAAAGAAAAAGGACCCGAAATGAGGTAGAGATCGTCAAAGGAAGAGAAGAAAGAGAAAGGTAGGAAGATTTGTAGAAAAGAGAAAAAAATAGATGGAAACTGATATGTTAATAGGAGAGCAGGAGAAGAATGAAGGAAAAGTGAAGGAAGAAAAGTAAGGAGTAGAAGAAATAGTAAGTAGGAAGGTGAAGGAAAGGTGAATGGAAGAAGAGAGGTAGAAGAGAGGGGTCAGAGATAGAAAAGAGAGAAAAAAGAGAAGACAGATGGAGAATAGGAGGAACAAAGAAGTGCAATACACAGAAGAGAAGGAAGAGAAGGAGAAGGAGGGAAAGGAGGAGGAAAAACAAGGTTAGAAGGAATTGAAGAAAAGGGAGGATGACAAGGAAGAAAAGATGAATGAAAAAGAAGAGAAGGCGCTACATGAGAATTTGGAAAACTTAAGAAGCAAGTGTCCAATAAATGACATTAAAAACAGCTTCAGTCTTTTTTTTTTTGACTGAATAATGTTCCTACACTGGATTTACAATATAAGATCCAACTACAACGAATTAACAAGTGAGATTAGGTAACTTTAAAAAAGTCTTGAAACTACAATATGTTGCATGAGTGACTATTAACTAATTTCCCAATAATACAATATTCGAGATTATCTACTGAGCTAGATTAGGAAATAATAAGTCAGAAAAAATGCTTGCGTCCAAGTGGCAAACCTTTCAGCTATTGTGCGTGCGTGTGTGTGTGTGTGTGTGTGTGTGTGTGTGTGTGTGTGTGTGTGTGTGTGTGTGTGTGTGTTTGTGTGTGTGCACGCGCATGTGCTTGTTTGTGAGCTTTGTGTTTTCGTGCGTGTGTGCAAGTAAACAATGAAATAATTCAGAATTGGAATAATTGTAGAGTAGTAGCGTTTTCAGTGTGTGTGTGTGTGTGTGTGTGTGTGTGTGTGTGTGTGTGTATGTGTGTGTGTGTGTGCGTGTGTGCGTGTGTGTGCGTGTGTGTATGTATGTATGTGTGTGTATGTGTGTATTCAACTTGGTCTTTGGATCACGTGCTGGACTCGTGATCGACAGCTATTTCCCTCCCGGAAGAGAGCTCAGAGCTCGTATGACCGATCTATGGGTAATGCTGTGTGCGCCTATGTGTGTGATCCAAAGACACGAAGTTGGCAAAATGAGTTCGACTGGAAAACAAGGCTATGCAGCAAAGGTGACGTCTCCATCCACCGCTCGAGATGGATGGCTGAGAAACATCCGACGCTTCTGCTGCTAAATGGAAGGGACAGGACTCCGGTGTCAGCCGAGACGAGGGCAGAGTTGACTGTGTGTACCTGAAGATGGTAAAAGAGATCACCTATCAGGATATCCTGTGTCTTGAGCAAATCTCAGAATATTGTATATCATCCTTTTGCACCTATATACTGGTACATGTATATATATGCATACACACACATACACACACACACACACACACACACACACACACACACACACACACACACACACACACACACACACACACACACACACACACACACACACACACACACACACACACACACACACACACACACACACACACACATACATATAAATATAGATATATATATATTGTTGTGGGCTTGCTAGGCTTGGCCTAAGTTGATGGACTAATTTCGAGTCTAGGGGTAAGTCGAATTCCAGTTCGGGAGCAAGCCCGTAACAAAGTGGTATAGAGATTACAGGTAGATTACGGTACATTCCGATTAGCAGCTCATATAAGACTGGGATGTAAGCAAGGTTATAAGAAAGGTTGGTTAATATGGAAGTCTGCACGGAACTTAAATAATCTACATTTATGACAAAAGAAAAATAAAGATTTACTGTTTTTACATTTACGAACATACACTCACAGTACACTGAAAGGTCTAACATATATACATTCCTAAACACATACAACAAATAAAAAAACCAAAAACCAAAATTATGTCCAAGACCATGGTTTACACCAATACTTACGAAATCACACGTGGTGTAACGATCAACAGCGTCGAAGGGGTGAGACCAGGAAGGTGAAGTCTATAGGGGGAGTAGTAGATAAGAGAGAGGGTCGGCTGGGCACCGGTGACCTTTATATAGTAGAGGGGGGCGTGGATTAGCGATTCATGGTCATGCTTCGAAGCCGAACGTATGGCGTTCGTTGTCATACATATGAGCAACGTTGGGTGATGAGACGGTTTCAAAACTTCGATCGTAGCAGGCAGAAGATTTGAAAATCTCATTCTATTCACGGTTGGCTATAACACCCCACTCCGGAAGTCCAGCGTAACGGGGGGCAGCTGGACTAGGGAGTCCTTAGTCACCGTGAATCGTCTAGGAGACTAGTCGCTATCCTGGACAGGGTGTCAGCAATGATGTTATCTCTCCTTTTATGTGGACCATGCGAAAATTGAAGGCTTGGAGGACAAGGGCCCACCGGAGGACTTGTTGACTGGAGAGACGGGTTCTCTCGATGAAGGTAAGAGGGTTGTGGTCGGAGTAGACGAGCGTTACATAACCAGGACACGTCAGGTATTTCGGCTACCAACTGTAGCCCTCTTCAGGAAAGTAGAAGAGACAGTGGACAATTAGGACTCATTAACTAAAGATACAAAAAAGTATGAGGGAACATTGACTGATGACACTACTCAGACGCGGGGTAAGATGAGGTGGCGGGAGAGGGTGAGGGTCAGGGTGAAGGGGGGTTGTAAGCTTCGGACAAGCCTATTGACCGCTGCGCCGGAAATAATGGCAGGAGTCCACCACCCTCCCTATTATCTTGGCACCTCCTGCATGACGGGTTATCCCTACATCTTGCCCATTGTCCTCGGTCATAAGCAGTGTCGCAAGACATAGCACATTCACAGCAAGGCCGCTTCATTTAATCGGCGACCCCCTCTCTCCGTCCTATCATGCAGAAAAGGAGAAGATGGGGGAGAAATCCCTTTGGGCTGCGTCAATTTATTTCTCACACATGCTCCCTCATCACCAATCTCTCACCCACTCCACCTCATGCATCATAGCATCATCGATACGCAACCATTCTCTATTCATCCCTATCTTCTGCCCTCTCCTGTCCTACCACAACAGACATTTCCCTCTTTCTCAAAGCCCCTTTTACCCCATCCATCCATCTCATCCTAGGTCGTTCCCTCATGTTCACTCCCTCCACCTCTGCCTTCCACACCTCTCTTACTAATCTTTCTTCTCTCGTTCTTTCCATGTGTCAAAACCATCCCAATACTCTTTCATCCACCCTATTTCCCAACTCCCTTTCCACCCCCGTTTTCCTCATCACCTCCTAATTTCTTACTCTATTCAGCCTAGCAACCCCTATTATACTTCTGAGGCACCTCATCTCAAACACGTTCAAAATCCTTCTCTCTTGTGTTCCATGTTTCTTCCCCGTGCAGTGTTGTCGGCACAATCACTCCTTCATAAAATCTTCTCTTAGCATCCATTCCCAAATGTCTATTTCTCATTACAATTTTTAATCCCCCAAGGCATTTACTTGCTTCTCTCACCTCCACTCCTCCCTTTACTTTACACTAAAGTATATAAGGCGTCAGATAACAATGATAATTACGATATTATTTACCTTGACTTTAGCAAAGCGTTCGATTAGGTGCCACACCAGAGACTACTAAATAAAATCAAAGCCCATGGCATAGGAGAAAAAGTGCTAGAATGGATTAGAGCTTGGATTAGTAACAGAAAACAGCGGGTCACCATAAATGGAGTAAAATCTAGGTGGGGCAATGTTACTAGTGGGGTCCCCCAGGGCTCGGTTTTGGGTCCCTTGTTGTTCATTATGTACATAAACGACTTAGACGACGGGATAAATAGTGATGTTAGTAAATTTGCGGACGACACTAAAATAGGACGCCTAATTAGGTCAGGAGACGACGCAGAGATTCTGCAGGATGATCTTAACAAATTGTTCACATGGTCGGTGAAATGGCAAATGAACTTCAATATCTCTAAATGTAACGTGTTAAACGTAGGGCTATACAACCCCGAAAATAGATACAGCTTAGATAACACGCTATGATAATGCATATGGTAAGTGTACGAACGCGGGAAAGTATTTGTACGACACTGAATGGGTCCCAGTGTTTAGAGATACGTTTTATCAACCACAATGCCTATATGGCTTAGAATTAAAGTGCATTGTGGTTGATAAAACGTATTTCTAAACACTGGGACCCATTCAGTGTCGTACAAATACTTTCCCGCGTTCGTACACTTACCATATGCATTATCATAGTGGAGCTGGGTTGAACGCAAACTTTCTTGTATGTGTATGAACTCGAGCATACAGATATATAAGAAAACTTGCGCTTAGCTTATAGCTCTCTTGATGGTGTATTGGTTTAAGTCACTCGACACTGGTAACGTTCTCGCCGCATGGGTTCGAGTCCTCGGGCGTCCCACGTTACAATTTCTGCATGCGCCTATATGGCTTAGAATTAAAGTGCATTGTGGTTGATAAAACGTATCTCTAAACACTGGGACCCATTCAGTGTCGTACAAATACTTTCCCGCGTTCGTACACTTACCATATGCATTATCATAGTGGAGCTGGGTTGAACGCAAACTTTCGTGTATGTGTATGAACTCGAGCATACAGATATATAAGAAAACTTGCGCTTAACTTATAGCTCTCTTGATGGTGTATTAGTTTAAGTCACTCGGCACTGGTAACGTTCTCGCCGCATGGGTTCGAGTCCTCGGGCGTCCCACGTTACAATTTCTGCTTGTGCCTATATGGCTTAGAATTAAAGTGCATTGTGGTTGATAAAACGTATCTCTAAACACTGGGACCCATTCAGTGTCGTACAAATACATACATACATATATATATATATATATATATATATATATATATATACATGCATATATATATATACATATATATATATGTTTATATATACTCATATATGTAAATATAAATATATATGTATATATACATACATACATACATACATATATATATATATACATATATATATATACATATATATATATACATATATATATATAAACATATACATATGTGTGTGTGTGTGTGCGTGTATATATGCATGTATGTGTGCATACATATATGTATACACACAGGTGAGGCATTTAGATAGGGCCTTCTGCGACAAAGATAGGAAGCATAGGACCCAAGTGTCTTTCCCCGGGCGGGGGTAGGTGATGTTAGAGGCAGGATAAAAGAGAGTATAGTTGGGGAAGTTTTGAAACCTACAGTTTGCTTGAGTACTAGGGGGAATGACATAGGTAAGTTAGGGAGTGAAGGCTTATTTGCGTGGTTCCGGGATGGGCTAAATAATATTAGGAATAAGGGAGGGGTTCATGTTGTATGTGGAATCTTTCTGAGGCGTAGAATCTGAGGCATGTGGCATTCCAGGGCTACTGCAGTGATTTGCAGGCTGGCAAAACATTGTAAGGCTAATGGATGGGTATTTGTCGACAATTGGGATCGCTTCTACGGTAAGAATAATTTGCTGAATCCCTTGAGCGAGAAGTAGTCATCCTGCAGGTTTTTTCCGGTAGATTACGTGGGAGTCAGGGGGGAAGTATCGGAATATAGTTTAGGCAATAGAAACAGCTCAGAGAGGGACTGTGAAAAGAATCACCTAATCAGGTGGAGGGAGGATAAACTAAAAGTTTACTATACAAACAGCAGAAGCGTAATAAATAAGATTTATTTGCTGCGAGGTAAAGCATGCGTAGAGAGATTTGATATTATAGCTATTACTGAATCCTGGATGAATATGGCTAATAGATATTTCCTTCCTGAAATCGAGATAGAAGGATATATACATATATATATATATATATATATATATAT
This sequence comes from Oratosquilla oratoria, assembly GCF_046742065.1. Lineage (NCBI taxonomy): Eukaryota > Metazoa > Arthropoda > Malacostraca > Stomatopoda > Squillidae > Oratosquilla > Oratosquilla oratoria. The sequence goes on from NC_134784.1 coordinate 11,869,521, forward strand.
ATATGTATATATATATATGTATATATATATATGTATATATATATATACTGTATATATATATATATATATATATATAAAAATGTATATATATCTATATATATAATTTTCTCAAGGACCGGGTTGGCAGGAGTGGGGGAGGAGTAGCACTCTTCGTTAAAAATACAATAAATTGTATTATCAACAATTCGATAAAGGAAGAGGATAGTAGAATCTATTTGGATGGCAAGAATAAGAAGCTTATTGACGTCCTATATACACCTCCTAACTCCAGCATTGAGCAGACTGATCTGATTCATGAAATTTGCAGGGCGTCTCAGTACAAAAACGTTGTAATCATGGAATATTTTGATTATAGAAACATGACTGGGAATTTTTAGTAGACCAGGAAACGCAAAATTTCTTAGATGTGGTGCAGGATAATTTTATAAAACAAATAATTACCGATTCTACGAGGGGAGAGAATACTCTGGACTTACTTTTAATTAATAATGAACACCTAACGAGAATCGTAAACGTGGGAGATAGCGTAAGCTCTAGCGATTATCAAGAAATAAGATTTAATATGACTTGGGATGAATTAAACAGTACGAATAACGTTCCAGTACCGGACTTCAGGAGAGCCAATTTTGATGAGATGAGAAGGTATTCAAGACAACTGGTTACTTACGAGACCGACCCAGTGGGCTGTGACGAGGTAAGATACACGGAGGTTGATATGCGTACTTTGGGTCAGATCACTTACAAGCGCGAGGTCAACAGTCTGGTCAGCGATTTGGATGAAAATGTATAGTAACCTAACAGATTTAATTCTAGATGCACAAAATAAATTTATTCCCCTTAAGTCAATACGAAAGAATAGTAATACTGCCAAATGGATGACGGACAGGCTGAAATATGAGATCGGAATGGAAAGAGAACTTTAAGTGAGAATAAAAAACGGGGAAACACACCTTAGATCCAAATATAACGATATGACTTGACTGGTTAAAAAGGACACCCGCAAAGCAATACGAAACTAAGAAATTAAGGTCGCCAGACAAGCGAAATCTAACCCCAAGGCTTCTTTCTTCTCTACAGAACAAAAAATAAGGAAAGAATAGGCCCAATTAAAAACGACGAAAATGTCATGATAGAATCGGAGGAAAAATTGAGCGAGGTGTTTTCTAAGGAGAGGTTAGATGTGGTACCTGACTGCAATCCGATTTTCAGTGGGGATGAAGAAAGTAGAGTATCAAACATCAGCATTAGTAAGGTAGAAATAGTCAAACAGATTGGAAGACTTAAAGCTACAAAATCCCTGGGTCTAGACGAAAAATTTCCGAGAGTGCTTAAAGCGAGTAAACTTGAAATCTGCGACCAGTTAAGAGAAATATCTAATAGATCAGTAGACACTGGTTTTATGTCTATTACTTGTGGGCAGGCAAACGTTGTTCCTGTTTTCAAAAAGGAAATAACTCGTCTATATGCAATTACAGGCCAATCAGTTTGACATCAGTTATAGGTAAAATCCTTGAATCAATAATAGTTAATAGACTCAGAGATCACATAGAGACACATAATTTGATACGTGACTGACTGCATGGATTCTCTAAGTCATGTGTGACTAATCTTCTATCGTCTTACACTAACGTATATAAGGCGTCAGATAATAGTGATAGTTACAATGTTATTTACCTTGATTTTAGCAAAGCGTTTTACAAAGTGCCCCACTAGAGACTACTGAATAAAACCAAAGCCCATGACATTAGAGGAAAAGTGTTAGAATGGATTAGAGCTTGGATCAGTGACATAAAACAACGGGGCACCATAAATGGTGTAAAATAAAAATGGGATGTTTCTAGTGGAGTTCCTCAGAGCTCGGTTTTGGGTCCCTTATTGTCCATTATGTACATAAACGACTTAGACAATGGGATTAATAGTGATGTAATTTTGCGACAACACTAAAATAGGACGCCTAATTAGGTCAGGAGACGACGCAGAGATTCTGCAGGATGATCTAACAAATTGTTCACATGGTCGGTGAAATGCCAAATGGAATTCAATATCTCAAAGTACAGCGTGTTAAACGTAGGGCTAAACAACCCCTAAAACAGATATAGCTTAGATAACACGTTTTTAGAGAAAACTGAGTGCGAGAGAGACTTCGGAGTTCTAGTGAGCCCTGACATCAAATCCAGGAAACAGTGCATTAGTGCCACGAATAAAGCTAACAGAGCATTAGGTTTCATTGCTAGGACGGTTACGAATAGAAGTACAGAGGTAATTAACAAACTCTAGCGTTAGCTAGAACCATCCTTGACTGTACGGTACAGTTTTGGTCTCCGTCTTATAGAAACATCAGTTCACTAGAATCAATACAGAGGAGAATGACCAAAATGATACATGAGCTCAGAAATTTACCTTGCGAAGAGAGGCTTAACCACCTTAACTTACACTCTCTGGAAAGACGCAGAGCACGGGGTAATCTAATCAAGGTGTTTAAGTGGATCAAAGGCTTTAACAAGGGTGACACAAACAAGGTCATCATATTAAGACAATAGGCAAGGACTCGTTAAATTTAGATTTAACAAAACGAAACAGGAAAGAATTGGGTTAATAATAGGGTGGGCAACGAATGGAATAGACTTAGTAACCATGTAGTGAGCGCTGAAACTATCAGTTGTTTTAAGAAACGGTTAGACAATTTTACGGATGGGAATGACAAGTGGTAATGGATATAGAACTACCTAGTGTAGGCCTTATGGTCTCTTGCATTCTCCTTCATTCTTATGTTCTTACAAACACATACATACTGTACACAAACATACGCATATTGTACACAAACACACACATACACATACAAATACACACACACATACTCACAAACACAACTTGCTGGTGAAGTGGATTAAGCCCACTTACTATTCGGCCACGTGTTTGGTCCCGCCTATATCACAACAGTGCAGGTTTGCACCTCGTCGTGTTGGGCAAAGAGGTGTATGTGTGTGTGTGTGTGTGTGTATGTGTGATTCATCATGGTCTTGGATCACGTGTTCGACTCGTGATCGACAGTTATTAACCTCCCGGATGAGGGCTCAGAGCTCGTATGACCGATCTATGGGTAATACTGTGACCTTACACGCACACACACCCTCAACTCCCCGCCCACGAGAGTTGGAGTAACACCCCGCAGAGAAGCGATACTGAAATTATTTCACCCCTGGGCGGGGGTCGAACCCGGACCGTCGTAGGGGCAGGCGAGAACTCTAACCACATCGCCACAGCGCCTGCACAACAGTGCAGGTTTGTACTGAAGAAATCACCTTGTTATAATAAGTAAATACCTATTGCGCACGGATATCCTGAGAGAGAGAGAGAGAGAGAGAGAGAGAGAGAGAGAGAGAGAGAGAGAGAGAGAGAGAGAGAGAGAGAGAGAGAGAGAGAGAGAGAGAGAGAGAGAGAGAGAGAGAGAGAGAGAGAGAGAGAGAGAGAGAGAGAGAGAGAGAGAGAGAGAGAGAGAGAGAGAGAGAGAGAGAGAGAGAGAGAGAGAGAGAGAGAGAGAGAGAGAGAGAGAGAGAGAGAGAGAGAGAGAGAGAGAGAGAGAGAGAGAGAGAGAGAGAGAGAGAGAGAGAGAGAGAGAGAGAGAGAGAGAGAGAGAGAGAGAGAGAGAGAGAGAGAGAGAGAGAGAGAGAGATTTGTTTTAATAAATTTATTACGCCCGTGGGCGGCAAACAATAGTACATCTATCACAGCATTGTGTTAGAGGACATGTCATATATTATATACATTCTTTAAATGGAGACATAATACAATAATCATTCAGGATTCCCCGAAATGGTGATGGCGGGATAGTGGTACTATGTAAGTGTTTACATATAATCATCATGCCCCGTCTCCGGGGAATATTGTCTGTCACTATGGGTCACTGGAGACAATAATACCAAGGGTGTTCGTATTACGACGGTTACGCAGCCCGTACGGTGATCACCGTGGCATATCATCCGTCTAGGAGCCCCGTCACACAAGTCGACTCCCAAGTCCGAGCCGAGCACTGACATATATTGTGCCTTCGTACTGGTCTTGCGTCGGCGTTACTTGTGGCGGTTGGGTAGGAGGTGGTCGTATGGGGCGCGTGACGTCCATGACGTAGGTATAGGCTGCCTTGGAAAGATGGTCCACCGATTAATAAATTCATTGCTTCTGAGAGCGACAAACAATAGTATATTAGTCATATTGTTATGGAAAGAGATACAAAAGGAGGTATGATTGGATTTAACAATCAAAATCCCCCAAAATGGGGGTGGCGAGCTAGGAGTGTATCTAAGTTGTCGTCACTAAGTAAATATTTACATACAGTTATCACGTCTTGTCTCTGTGGAATACTGTCTGTCACAATGGGGCATTGGAGACAGTAGTGTTCAAGAGTGTTGGCGTTAGGGCGGTTACACAGCCTGCATGATGAGTAATGTGGCATATCTTCCGCCTGGGATATTTGCCACACAGGTCGATATCCGAGTCTGAGCCGAGCACTGACAACATTGTGTCTCCGTACCATGGGTCCGCGTCGGCGATACTTGTGGCGGCTGGGTAGGAAGTGGTCGTGGTGTTGAATGGAGACACTGGTGGCTCGTTCCGCATCTCTTCGGCGTGTTGTTATGGTGTGAGTGGCTGCGTGTATTCTGTTTTTGAGGCATGTGAGAGAGGGTACTACGCGTTCGTTATCTAAGACGAAGGCACAAGCTGCTTTGGCAATACGGTCCACAGTGTCGTTGCCAGCAAGGTCGACGTGTGCAGGCATCCATACGAGAGATACGGCCATAGATGCTTCATGAACAACGGCGAGTTGGGTCAGTATGGCCTGTACAACACGATAGTAGTTGGGTCTGGGTGAGGAGAGGGCGTGTAGAGCTGGTTGGGAGTCACAAACGATCACACCATTTACGTTACAGTCTACAAGATATGTTACTGCGTCGAGGATTCCGTGTAGCTCACAAAACGTGGAGCTTGATGTGACAGGTAACCTGCGGCCAATCCATCCAGCTTCCACAGGTGGCTGTAAGGTGGGTGAGTACATGGCACACGCTGCTCTTCCATCAGCCTGTACTGAGCCATCCACGTAGATGACATGCGCTGCGGGGATCTTTGAGGATACGCTGTCGATGGTCTCTAGTGCTAGTTGCTTTTGAAGTGCAGGAAGGTCATCTTTGGAGGTTGGTGTGAAGGTGACGTTAGGGAGGGAGATTCGCCACGGGGGCAAGTCGGGTTCAACCGTTTCTTCAGGGACGTGGATGTCAAGGTTTATAAGTGTGTTGCACACTGTAGTGACGAGGTTGCGGCCTCCTGGTCGAAGTGGGAGGCGGGGTGCACTGTCAGGTTCGAGCGACGCTCTGATGGTAGCAGTAAAGTTTGGGGACAGATAGGGCGATCGGAGGCATTTTACAGAGAGAATGGCCATGTTAGCATATATTCTCTCTACAAGCGAGGGTAGACCAAGTTCACTTTGCATGTTAACGATGCGAGTCGAAGGAGGGCAACCTAAGATAAATCTCATTACTCTATTTTGGAATTTTTCGAGAGGTTCCAAAGCTCTCCTGGGAAGTTGACAAAGGGCAGGTGATAAGTAGTCAACGAGTGATCGAAGAAATGTGGTGTATAGAGTTCTGACCATTGGTAATGAAGCGCCGGTGGAATTTGTGGCAAGCCACTTGATAGGGTTAAAACGGGCCTGCAGACGATCAAGGAGATCATTAACAAGGGGATGGATACGTTGTCGAGTCGGTATGGCTGGAGTGATCCGGGCTGGTACTCCAAGGTATGTGTACTGTGTGCAATGAGGGATAGCATCACCTCCCATGTTGAACGTTGGTAGTGCTTGGAGAGTACGAGATGAAAATATTCTGCTCTTCTCAGGGGAAATGATGAGACCACAAGCGGTAGTTGACGTATAGAAGCCATTTAGAACGAATTGGAGGTCAGCGGGCGAGTTGGAATGGATGCAGATGTCGTCCGCGTAGCAGAGAAGGGTTGTACCGGGAACGTTAGGAAGAAGTGAGAGTAAGCGGTGCATCAAGACGTTAAAAAGAAATGGACTTAGTACGCCACCTTGCGGGGGTACCGAGTTTGAACTGCTCGTAGGAACTGCACACACCTCGAAAGAGAACACGTGACTTCCTGTTACTCAGATAACCTCGAATCCATCGAAGGAGGTTTCCTTGCACTCCGAAGGTAACCAGCTGGTCAAGAATTATTTCATGGTTGGCTACATCGAAAGCACTTTTGAGGTCCAGGAAGGCAACTACGCTGGTGGGAGAGAGGCGGGTGTAGAGCTCAGTAAGGCAGTGGTGCGTACTTCGACGTGGGAGGAAACCATACAGCTGCGGGGAGAGTTGACCTTGTAGACGATTCATGAGCCGGGCAAGGATGATACGTTCAAGCATCTTGCTGAAGCATGAAGTTAGGGAAATGGGCCTGAATTTATCAGTACCTGGTTTCGGTATCGGAACAATCGTGCTTAAAGTCCAGGCTGCAGGTACATGTCCACGAAGGAGGCAGAGGTTGAAGAGGCGAAGGAGGGGGTTGCCAGGAACTTCCAGTAGGAGTCGGAGCACTTGGTATGTAATGCCGTCATCCCCGGGGGCAGAAGTTTTTGTATTAGCCATGGCTAGTCGTAATTCATTTTCCGTAATCGGGACGTCGTCTTCTTCATCTGGGTGGAGAAGAGCAGCCATTAGGTGGAGATTACGGGTGTTGCGACGAGTGGAGAGTGCCTCTTGGATATGCGTAGGAAGATTGTTAGTCTGTGACTGTGACGACCATAAAGTAATGAGGTCCTGGGCGTAGGCGTCTGGACTGTGATGGAGGGCGCTGGGAGGTTGCTTCTTAACGACCCTTTTTACAAGGCGCCACATGGTCGCGATACTAGTCTGGTGATTTATGGAATCAGTGTATTTCTGCCAAGACTCTGTGTAGGCACAGTTCTGGAGGGCGACCATATTATCCCGTGCTATTTGGTACTGATGTAAAGAATCAGGTGTGGGTTGCGTCTGAAAAGTATGACCAGTAGTCTGTGTAGCTCTCTCCGCTTGGATAATACGGTGGTCCAACGTCCATGAGTGAGGTACAGGGCGGCGTGGTAGGTGAGCTTTGGTTACATAGCGGCTGTAGAAGTCGTGTGTGGTATTCACTAAGGACGTGTATAGTGCGTCGGGGGATAGGAAGTCAAATGTGGGAAGGAGACTAGAGATGTACGAAATATAAGTAGGGCAATATTTAGGAGGAATGGATATACGGGTCCGGTGATGAGGAGTTGGAATCCGAGACGGTATGGAGTAGTATAAACTAAGAGCAATATGGTCGGAGAAGAGAGAAGGAATTGCTTGACAGGCGACACGGGATGGCACGAGGCCAGACGTGATGATGTGGTCAACTGTGCCTCCACGTGCATGTGTGGCTCCACCAGTTTCCCATCGTGTGAGTCGGTACCGATGTATGTAGTTGAGTAGAGGGATTCCACTACGGTTGGGGACAGGGGAGGCATCACCAAGAGCAGGATGTCGAGCGTTGAAATCCCCCATATAAATCATTCCACGATTTGTAGGTACTGGGAGGGCAACAAGATTAATAACACCAGGGGCAGAGTATACGTTGCAAAGTCGAAGTTTACCATTGCCCACAGTGACTTCAATTAACTGAAAGGTCATAGTAGTATCCCTGGAGCATCGAAGGAGCTTGTGTGGCATGGATGCGTGGACGTAAGAAATGAGGCCATTCCTGGCTGGATGTATGTACGAGACATAGCCAGACAGCGTAGGTGCTGTGTCGCAAGGCTGAGCACCACCGGGAAAGGCTTCTTGAATAAATATTATCTGGGGGTGATGGCGATGGACATATGCCTTGAGTGCAGTGAGTTTCGTGTTATGGCGTATTCCGAAAGCATTCCAGGAGATGACGTGAAGCGATACGAGATCAGAGAATCTTATTACTATGTGCTTTGCGAGAGCCGGATGAGGTTGGTGTTTGAATGTGGGCGCTGCCAGGCGGAGCATGGGTAGAGGAGTTCAAAGGCGACGAGAGCTTCTCTAGATGGGAGGCAACTGTATCAAGTCGCTCTGTAAGGGCTGTGACAGAGGTGATAACAACTTTGTGAGATTCAACTAGACTGGCAAGTGTGGTTGCTGTGGTAGCCTGTTGGTTAACTAAACTTTCGATACGGGCATCTATGGCATCGAATCGCTTCGTGAGGGCTGAACAGCGGGATTCGAGAGATGCAACAGCTTGGCGAAGAGCTTGTACTTCAGCAGAGTCCGTGGTGCTGGGCGTCGTGAGAGAGGTGGCTGGAAGTGGTGGTGGTCCAAGTCTTTGGGAAGTGGCCGTGGGTGTTCGCTTAGTACAGCCATGCCAAACGTTGACCCCTGGTTTATGGCATCGGGGGCACTTCCATCGGGATGTGTCTGGTGGTGGGGATATGGAAGGTTCTGAGGTAGATGCGGAGTCGTCGGACGTGGTGGGTGGAGTGGGTGGGCGGTGAGGGCAGGAACGAGTGTCATGATTCTCCGCGCACCAGGCACACTTTGCGGGAGCGGAGCAGTATCTTGAGATATGTTTGAAGCCCCAGCATTTATAGCACCATGGAATTTCATCTTTCATTTTGCGAAGCTCACAGGGAGGGAGGAAAGGTAGGAAGGGGAACTCTAAGGTAGGCGGCGGTGGTTCAAGTAGGCTCCACGTGATGACTAGTCGGTTGATTGGCGTCCCATTTTGGACGAATCTGCGAGCTGTATGTATCCCTGGATATTCCTTGGCATGAGAGGCATCGATGCTGACAGGGTATCGAGTGAGGAGGTATGTAGGGAATTTACGTGGTCTTTCCGTGGAGTCCTGGATGACTAGGCGTAAAGATAATATTTCCCCACTCGTGATACTTTTAATGATGTCTTGTCGTTGTCTTGAAACATAGACGAAACGAGATGTGATAGCTGACATCTTCACCTCAGCCAGCTCACGATCGAGACGGAAAGACTTGGCAACGTTGGAGAGCCACCGAAGTTTCACGTCACAGTTTGAGTTGTCAGGGAAAGTTAATTTGACATATTTCTCTCTGGGAGCAAAGGCAGGAGCCTGTGACGGCGAAGTATAGGACGAGATTGGGGGGGTAGGGGTGGGAGATGGTGTGATATCATAAGCTTGTGGCTCTGTCATTGGATTCTTCTTCGATGATTTAGCAGCAGGAGAAGGTGGTGGGCTGCTATTATTGGAGACTTCATTTAGAGTTCGTTTAGCGGGGGTAAATGGTTGTGGTGCAGAGTTGCCAGATGCAGGAGAATTTCCTTGAGTGTGATGGTTGTAAGTCGTAAGTGGGGGCCATATGTTAATTAGATCTTCATCGTCACTCATAGCGAGATCGGCTTCAACGATGGCAATAGCCTGTGGCCCTGAGTAGTCCATGATTACCACACGTTAAGATAATTCACAGGAGTTCAGGATTTATGAGGCAGTATGCGGGGAGAGCGATTCATCCATGTCGTCACAAACCTCTTACTGCGCATGCGCAGACTTGGCCGCCCTTGACCAGGAAGGTCGGAGGGATAATGTTTTCACAGCTATAGACTAAATTAGTTAATGTTCACACACCGTAATCACAAAAAATGGTAGAGGTGGTCTTATAATATCTCACAGCGCACAACGAAGGGTTGGAACACAATAACACTGCCGGAATTCTAACAAAGAGCACGGAGCTCAAAACTGTAGGACCGGTCACACGCCATATTTGTTTTCCTTCCAGAGAGAGAGAGAGAGAGAGAGAGAGAGAGAGAGAGAGAGAGAGAGAGAGAGAGAGAGAGAGAGAGAGAGAGAGAGAGAGAGAGAGAGAGAGAGAGAGAGTATTTGTGTTCGTATATGTGTGTGTGTGTGTGTGTGTGTGTGTGTGTGTGTGTGTATTTGTGTTCGTATATATGAGTGTGTGTGTGTGTGTGTGTGTGTGTGTGTGTGTGTGTGTGTGTGTGTGTGTGTGTGTGTGTGTGTGTGTGCGTGTGTGTGCGTGTTTACGCGTTTGCTCACGAGTCGAACACGTGAGCCAATGCAAACGTCAGCTCAAAAACATCCGCTAAGAGGCGCATGGCAGCGGCTTTAGCCAAGATACGTGGTCCTGCCCTCAGCTGAATGAAGTCGCCTGTCTGTATAGTAAAGGGCAGGTTTACTTCGAGTCTCAAAGCGCCAAAGCCTTTTATTCATTCCAAAGCTACTTTGGTCTTTCATAGTAAAGGTATCTAATTCTCGATGAACCACAAAAGGATGAATAACTTTAGAACGAAATCAAAAGAAAAGAGAGAAGAAGCCGGTCTATTCAAAAGTAAATGCAGTCAGAAAATTATTCAAGCATGTTACAATAGATTAGAAAAAAACACGAGGAGTTTATCAAATAAACTCAAGAGCTTGAGTTGCGTACTGTTGTACATAACTGGTAAAGATATTTGCGATAAGTTTTGCGTTTATAGTCTGACGCCATTTCACTTCTCTGATATTACTGAAAATCGTATTTTGATATTCTGTGGATGCATCAATTCTCATATGCACTGGCAACACAGAAATTCACTGAAACAGTTTTGCTCACAATCACGTGTTAACAAAGAAGTGTTTCACTTCATGGTAACGAAAATTATATGATGTTAACGGCTCTTTCGCGAGCTAGGTAAGCTCAATTTTTTTTTCTTCCAAAATCATACCATTGTCGTTCTTGCGCGATCTTTATGATCAGATGTTGTATACACACTCCGAAGAACAGAAACACGACCAGACGGTGGAAAATATCGATTCGATCAATAGGACCATTAAGTGGAAGTTATCTTTAGTCAAGGAGGACACAAGAGAACCCGAACGCTTAGGTGGTCCGGAAACCCTTCAATGGTCAGTCCTTATAAACGATAACAATACAGCTCATGCTTCTACCGCTGACAAGTGAGACTTCTTTTGTGATGTCACTATCACCCACGAATTCTCTCCATGTCTGGCTGAACTATTTTCCGTGATACAAACACAGTACTGAAGAAATCATAATTAAATATCTATTGCGTACGGGTATCTTGAGTAGAAATCTATTTGAACTTGGAAACGCTGGTCATTGCACGGATGTTACCAAAGACAAAAATGAGGACGACTATGAAGTTGAACACGCCAAGAACACCACATACCAGTCGGCCGTGGATCTCGCCGTTAACTGTCGCGAAAAGGTAACATTAAGATGAATAGAGACATGCGTGTGACATTATCTCCAATTGTTTCTTGGATCAATGGAAGATCGTGTGGACGGGACATGCATGAGGATGGACATCGGGGAAAGCGACTTGAAAGTACTTGAAGAGGGGTGGAAATGTGGTCAGTTATGTTCATGCTTACAAACTTGCCATGCTGACAGGAATAACACATAAGCACGTGTGGAGAGGCGTCCGCAGATATTTTTGTAGGGGAGGGGGGCAGAATTTTTTGTAGGGGAGCAAAGTTTCTAACACACCTTGCAATTCTAGGAGAGGGGGTCAACTAACCCCCCCTTTTCCCCCCTCCGGTCGCGCGCGCGCGCGAACACAGACACATACACACACATACACACACACACACACACACACACACACACACACACACACACACACACACACACACACACACACACACACACACACACACACACACACACACACACACACACACACACACACACACACACACACACACACACACACACACACACCAAGACCATGGTGAATTACACACAAGCACACACCAAGACCATGGTGAATTACACACACTATCTCTTTTAGATTTTCCCAACCATATCCTATTGCCTCGGTGAAACAGCCGGGAGGCTGTGCCTTTCGATAAGGCCTTTTCCACTGTCGCCCTGTAAGCAGGAGGCCCTAACATCTCCTCCCACCCCCCACGCCAGCTCCCTACAAATACTAACTAACCTGGAGCCACTCCCCCCCCCCCCCCCCCCCCCCCCCCCCCCCCCCGCCCGTCTCTCCCACTTTGGTCAGATCATGACAGGAGAGGCCACGTACGACCACAGTGTCCGATTCATTCCGCAAAAACTACCTATAGTAGTCTCATCTACTCCTTCAAACAACAATCATTCCCCACCAAATCATTAGATCAGAGGGTAACCTTTGGCACGCCTATGATTTTTATCCTTCACGCGAAACACGTGCTTACCTAGGGAAGTAACGAGAGATAAATCGTCAACTTCTTCGCTGAGATTTGTATTTCATTTGTACAGAATATTTGATTGATTATACACACACAATATATATACATATATATATATATATATATATATATATATATATATATATATATATATATATATATATATATATATTTATATATAAACAATTCCTCCCCGATAGTACCACCTGGTTCAGGTATGTAGACGACTATTTACTCATCATTAGAACATAACATGAGAATGATTGAGACTGCAAGAGACCATGAGGCCTACACTAGGCAGTTCCATATCCATTACCACCTGTCATCCCCATCCGTAAAGTTGTCTAACCGTTTCTTAAAACAACTGATAGTTTCAGCGCTCACTACATGGTTACAAGTCTATTCCATTCGTTGACCACCCTATTAGTAAATAAATTCTTGCCTATTTCCCTCTTAAATCTAAATTTGTCCAGTTTAAATACATTACTGCGAGTCCTTGCCTGTTGTCTTAATATGATGACCTTGTTTGTGTCACCCTTAGTAAAGCCTTTGATCCACTTAAACACCTCTGTTAGATCACCCCGTACTCTGCGTGTTTCCAGAGAGTGTAAGTTAAGGTGGGTAAGCCTCTCTTCGTTAGGTAAATTTCTGAGCTCATGTATCATTTTGGTCATTCTCCTCTGTACTGATTCTAGTGAACTGATTTTTCTATAAGACGGAGACCAAAACTGTACCGCATAGTCAAAGATGGGTCTAACTAACGCCAGATTGTTTGATAATTACCTCTGCACTTCTATTCGTAATCGTCCTAGCAATGAAACCTAATACTCTGTTAGCTTTATTCGTGGCACTAATGCACTGTTTCCTGGGTTTAATTTTAGGACTTATTGGAACTACCAAGTCTCCCTCGCACTCAGTTTTCTCTAAAATCGTGTTATCTGAGCTATACCGAAAGACACAGACATTGACATCCTTCTACACAATTTAAACCAATCACACCAGAAAATAGAATGAACAATAGAACAAGAAATCAAAGGCTCTCTCCCATACCTTGACACTTTAACAGTAATGTGAACAGACATTGCAAGGGGCAGGTGCTTTGGGCAGGAAATTGGGCACTTCACTCTTTTGTATTATTAACTATCCGGTAGGATGCAACATCATTTCCCACATTATAATTTCTGAATAGTAAGAAAATGGAAAAAAGCCTGTGCGAATTCATTTTTCATTCATTTTTATATATTTTTGTGAAGGGCACTTTTGGGGCACAGGGCAAAGGGGTGGGTGCTCGGGCACCCCCAGCACCCCCCCCCCTACCTCTGCACGGGCCTGCACTTGAATCATCAGAAACAATACTGCAGCAAATTTCAAACAAAGACGACTACATACACTACTTCAGTGCCTACAGCGACAGAACCAAAAGTGACATACTGATAGTTTTCTTTCAAAGAGCACGACGGATCTGCAGTCCAGAATACCTTCAAGACGAAATAGATCACATCACCACTACCTTTAAAACACCTCGCTTCCCAACTGGTATCATCGCCCGAGCTCTACACAAGGCTAATGAAATTAAACAGAGAAACATCTGAGAACCACAAACCAAGAATTGAAATATTCTCCTCATAGCACCTTCATCAGACTTAACTCACCGTATATCCAAGAAATTAAAACCCATAGGCATCACAGTGATACCAGACAAAGGACGAAAAATACACGACATAACAAATAACAAAAGACAAAATACCCCCAACCCAACAGTGTCCTGTATAAAATCCCCTGCTAGGGGTGCAACATTGCTTACTATGGTGAAACTTACAGGGGACTAAATAAACGACTATACGAACACAGAGCTGATGTCCCTCACCACCGCTCACTACATGGTTACAAGTCTATTCCATTCGTTGACCACCCTATTAGTAAATCAATTCTTGCCTATTTCCCTCTTAAATCTAAATTTGTCCACATCAAAGAAAAACAGCATTTACCTCAGTGGAGTCAAGCAAGCATTCTACATGAAAACCTAAGCAGGCCATAAAGAAAAACATTAGAAGCAATATACATAAACACCAACGATTGTATCAACATCAGAATAGGTGATATTAAAATTGCAAAACATGCCTTGGGACAATTTACCACAAAGAAACAGGCAGCTCCCTCCGCCCCGCCCGACACACATCAGACCCAACCTAACCAACGAACCAATCAACACAGATTCTCACATCCGCATCCCCCGTGAACCACAACCACAACTTCCTATAAATACCAAAGCATTCCCATTCTGTAAATTATTACCTCTGAAGAAGCCTCATAAGGCAAAACCGGCCAGGAATAAAGTTTCTTTCCCAATCGTGTGATTTCCATTCTTACCACGCATACACCTGTCATGATGCCACAATACATACATACACACACACACACACACACACACACACACACACACACACACACACACACACACACACACACACACACACACACACACACACACACATATATATATATATATATATATATATATATAAATATATTGCAGTATTTCACAAATAACACGTGGATACAATTTGCAGAAAAAACCACCTCACATGAACAAAAATACCACTAGACATTGGACCACTTCTCACACTGTATTTATGTTGGTTTATTCTTGTTTGTATATTTTTGCCAGTTTGTCTGACGTAAAATCTTTGGCACTGCAGACAAGGAATGGTGTATACGCAACCTTCAGTGTTATGTGGAGAATTTTTAATTAGTATATTTTTAACAGTGCTATTGTTCTTAAAGACTACATTTATGTTGAATTCCTTAAGAATTTTTGGTAGTCTTGCCATACTCTCATGAAAAGGAAGCACTAGGAGGTTCTTATTACAAAAATTATTTTTCTCCTGTGGAGTTTTATAGTAAGTTTTTATAGCCATAGTGTGGGAATTGTCTACCAAATGCTTTGGATATTTTAAGTCTGATGCAATGCTGTATATCTTGCTCAACTCATTATCCAGAAATTCAGGGCTGCAAATTCTGTACGCTCTGATAAACATAGAGCTAAAGACAGAAAGCTTAGTTTTTTCACTGTGAGCAGAGTAATAATGAACGTAAGATAAATTATTAGTGTTTTTTCTAAAAACATCATACTTAAAATATCTTCCGCTTCTGTGTAGTAAAATATCTAAGAATACTAGCTTATTATCTATTTCCGTTTTAATTGTGAATTTTATTGATAAAACCAGATCATTTATTTTACTAAGAAAAGAATCTAAATTGTGATCTACCGGCTATATGCATAAAATGTCATCCACATAACGCTTCCACAAAACATATATATCTATATTCTTTGTATATATTGGCAAGAGATTTTTCCTCAAGCATGTTTGATTAAAAATTTTCAATACTATTATTGCAGATTTTTTTTTTATTGATTTTTTCTCATTATCTGACAGCATTTTTCCTTCCACAGGAAGTTGTCGTATAATGTCTCCATATGATATTGTTTTGTACGTTACTCTGGGCATGGCTACCTAAGTAAAATACTGGCCAGAACGCGTTTTCACACTTCTTAGTACTTCATCAATGGTTATAGTGTTGACTAGGGACTATGGATTTGGACGACTTAGGAAAGACCACCCGCTCGCACGGGATCGGTAGTTGTAGGAAGAGAAGAGATGTCTGTATGAAAATAAGAATATAGTTGTATATAAAAGAGGGCTATTGACGCCGGGCCATTCTTAGGGATATTCATTGCGTGAAATCGTAGCTTAGGAGGGGTGGGCAGGAGACTTGGAGTTGGAGGCTGAAATCAATATATGTAACTGTAAAGTTATTTTAGAGATATTTATTCAACTTAACCTCAACCAACAAAATTAGAAAGGGAGTAGTAGGCTTACTCGTAGGGACAGTCAGATAAAAAAAAAAAAAAAAAAAAAAAAAAAAAAAAAAAAAAAAAAAAAAAAAAAAAAAAAAAAAAAAAAAAAAAAAAAAAAAAAAAAAAAAAAAAAAAAAAAAAAAAAAAAAAAAAAAATAGTGGTAGGTAAACTAAAATGAGAAATTGCAGTAGGAGAGAAATTTAGAAATGAAGTTAATTTCAGCAGAAGAAAAAGCTTCTGTAGATGTTTGTTCGTGTAGTCGTTTTGTGTGTGATATACTTGTGTGTGTATGCTACGTATAGAGGGTTGTTTCCTCTAAGCGGGTGTACATTCAACTGGATAAGGGGCGAGGCATACCCTGGTTCCGGCCAACGACACAGACTTCCTGAAGTAGCGGAGCCATTTTGCCGGAGAGAGAACAGTTAATAGTATATATATATATATATATATATATATATATATATATATATATATATATATATATATATATATATATATATATATATATATATATATTGACGTAAGCGGAGTAGGAAACACAGGAGTCTTAGTCCTGAGTTTATTCCTGTCTAGTTTCGCAGGTATGAAAAAAGCATGCCTGCGAAACTAGTCAGGAATAAACTCAAGACTTAGACTCCTGTGTTTCCTACTCCGCTTACGTCAACCTGTCAGAATGTCTCAACACACACACACACACACACACACACACACACACACACACACACACACACACACACACACACACACACACACACACACACACACACACACACAAACACACACACACACACACACACACACACACACACACACACACACACACACACACACACACACACACACACACACACACACATATGTATATATATATATATATATATATATATATATATATATATATTCGGTTGAGATGTGAATCTATATTAAAAATGCAAATAAAATGTTTACAAATAGATAAAATTAAAGGTAAAAGTATAAGAATATCCAGCGAGGACTGAACCCAGCCAGCCATACCACATTTACTGAGAATCTGCTACCTTTCTTCATGCTTGCCGCTGGATACAAACAGATTCATGTCCCTGGTAATTAGTCAGACATAACCCAGCACATCGCGGCACGTCTGTTCACAATAAGTCAAAGCTGGTAAAAGGATACGCTGTGAGCAAGCGCGGCTATAGACGACTTTTCTTGTACACTGCCAGTGGGAGAGAAGCAAATGACAAATAGTCTGTACGGTGTGGTCTAGGTGTGATGTGTCGTATCAGGTGTTTGTGCTTGGCGTGCAGTCTTTCTAGGTGTCTCATGTGAAGTCTGGGTTTGTGTTGGTTGAGTGGACGGATGTTGGAATCTCGGTGTAGGGACTCAGTTGGTCAGAGGTTGCTCCATCGCGAACCCGTGATAAACTTGACTGCGGAATTCTGAACCTTCTGATAGTCGTATTTATTTGTGGGATATGTCACCTGGTTCAATCCCAGGGACTGCCACAGAATCAGTCTGACCAGTGATAGGTGCAACCGACGTTTGGTGGACAGTGTTGCGGTTCTGAGGCGCTTTAGTCTTCTCTCCTTAGCTCTCACTCCCTGTCTGCGGGTGTGGGGTCCAGGTAAGGCCAGTATCCAGTGTGCTACCCAACACACAGGCATGGTCTTTCACTGGGATGTTTGTGTTGTTTATTTTAAGAGGAGTGTTCGTGATTGTTCTGTTGGTGTGCTTGCAACGTAAGTATATAGCTTTGCACTTCGACGCGCTGGTCTTAATGCGCTATTGTTGTTCCCATGCGTGTGACCCGTCTAGTATGTTTTGGATTACGTGTAACACTCCCTGCAGCGTTTTGTGTTTGCTGATGTGATTAGTGTCGTCCGCATACGAAAGAGTAAGAGCTCGGTTGTGTGGGTAAGCCGGTTCTGGCAGGTCATTCGTATATAAATTGTACAGAATGGGGGCAAGGACTGACCCTTGCGGTACTCCAGCCTTCGGCACAAAGGATCGGGACAGACAGCCCCGCCACTTTATTTTTATTGTCCTGTCGTCCAGGTAGTTGCAGAGCAACCTTGTCAACGGCAGGGCAAAGATGATGTTGTGGTACAATTTGTACTCAAGTCCTTCATGCCAGACAGTATCGAATGCCTTCTCCCCATCCTAACAAACCAAATGGCCTTACCAGGGCGACCGTCTGGTGGTCTTTGAACCTATTGAGTGATCATGGAAATAACGCCGTCTGCACTGCGCTCCGGCAGAAAACTAAACTGGCAGTCCCTCTGTACGTTTTCCGCCTCCAGGTACCCGGTCAGGCGACGGCAGTAGACGTCCTCAAACACCTTACCAAAGTACTCCAGAAAGGAGATTGGCCGGTATGAAATGAGGGGCGGAGACGGGTTTCTGGGGTTTGGGAATGAGGATGACATGGGGGGGCCTTGAAAAGCTGTGGGAAGTACCCAGAGGCTAGTGAGCTATTGTATAATGTCGTCATGTGTGAGATTAATGTTGTCTGGCATACGTTTGAGTAGGTATGCACCAATGCCTGAAGGGCCAGGGGATTTGAATTTTAAAGCCGAGATAATCCCCTTTACTTCCTCCAAAACGATGGGGTAGATAAGAGGATCATCTTCATCTAATTGAGAGAGATCAACAGTCTCGTCGGGAATGAGGTCTCTACAGTTATTCATGAAAGGGTTAACACTGTGCGAGGTGCTAAAGCAATGTGGTCCTTGGACAGGATGGGGCTTAAAGACCTCACTCCATGCTGACGACAGAAGGTCAGCCTAGTATTGGGGTGTTTGTGCAGAGTGGTTGATATGGTCGTTTGATGGTCCTCCAGATCTTGGAAGGATCCGTCGCACAGGCGGCGGATAACAAAGCAATTAGTTGCTCCTCCTCACGATGTGAATCGATGTAGAGGGACTTCCTCAGGCTCCTCTGTAGCCTGTGACATCCACACCACAAACGACCGCTTTGCCACGCATGCTAACAGGTAATTGGCTACTGGAACAAGCCACCTCGCCGATCTCAGCGACTATTGTTAGGGACGCACCGGGACAGCAGCCCTTCAGATCACGAGGCGATCGCTGATTGGCCGATCAGACTATCGCGTCATTCCGGAGAACTATATAATCCTGTTACTTACACAACAAAGATAAAATGGATTGAGGCATTCATTTCTTACTACCTTCGACCACTCGACCTCGTAGTCTGCCTGAGTAGCGCTCACTACATTGGTGACCCCGATACAATGGACAAGACCTCTAACAACCCGCCGTCCTCCACTTTCGCAGACATACACCCAGTTGTAGCCGCGCAAATTAGAAAATAAATTAACGCACCTTCTTGACGATCGACGCGCATAATTGGTTCCGGCGAGCAGAAATACCATTTCGCCTCAAGAGGCTAAACTGCCAAACCTCACGGGCCGACCATGTCTTAGCAGCCCTCCCAGACGAACTTTTCCCTCGCACCTCAGAATGGTTGGAAACCCATGGTGACGCCGCATTAGCACCATACCTTCTGACCCTCCACCTTCGTTCCAGGATAACAAGGTCGACATCGCAGCGGCACACCGCCTACCATCACGTACCCGGCAAGCACCTACACAACGATACCACGCCCCGCGGCCACAGCCAGACCAGAAAAAACCATGACGACATTCATGACCCAGTTTTGTTACTACCACGCCAAGTTTGGTCCCAAGGCAGGGAATTGCCAACCTCAAGATCAGTATCGGCGGACGCATGTTTGGATAGGACTTCATAGTGGTAGCCTTCCTTACCACCACACCCAACGCTGCCGTGCCCACTGAGTTCGCTCTTCAGGTGGTTGAAGTGACAGACAGCTTCGCCCAGCTCCGCAACGCCTACCCCAACGTCTCCAAGCCAGAACTCCGGCAACAGCCAAAGACCCCTTCGAAACACGGAATCTAGCATCGTATAAAGACATCAGGGCCCCCGGTGTTCTTCAAGTTTCGCCTCTTGGCTCTGGACAAGCTCACCGCAGCAAAACAGACCTTTGTCGAGTTCGAACGTCTGGGTATCTGTCAGAAGGCGCCAAGCCCCTGATTATCACCACTCCACATTGTGACAAAGAAGAACAGCTCCCTCCGCCCCTGAGGGGACTATGGGCATCTCAACAATAAAACAGAGCCAGACCACTACCCACTGCCCAACATCGCCGACATCACATCTTTCCTTCACGGCGCAAAACTCTTCTCAAGACTGGACCATCTGAAGGGGGTACCACCAGGTCTCCATGCACCCGGAATACATCCCAAAAGCTGCTGTAACCACGCCCTTCAGTATATTCACATTTAATTAGAGCTGTTTTGGTCTGCGAAATTCTGGCACCACCTTTCAACGAATGATGGACGGCATCCTAGGCGATTTACCTTTCTGCACCTGCTGCATTGATGGCATCCTCATTTTCTCATCATCTAAAGGAACACCTCCATCATCTCTCCGAGGTCCTGGGCTGCCTTCAGCAGAACGGCCTGGTAGTGCACTACGACAAGTGCGTGTTCGGCGACAGAGAGATGGACTTCCTAGGACACCACCCAAGTCCTGCAGGCGTTTCACCTCTACCAGACAATGTGACCACCATACGAAAATTCCCCATGCCCACCACAGTCAAGGCTCTCCAGCAATTCGTGGGTATGATAAATTATTATCACCGGTTCCTGCCCAGGATCGCAGCAACCATGACACCACTGTACGAAGTCCAAGAACCTTACGTGGGCGCCCCCCTCAAGCAGAGGCCTTCCAGAAAACAAAAAATGCCCTCGCCGCAGAAACCCTCTTCGCCTTTCCAATTCCCGAAAAAGCCTCTCATTGTCACCATGGATGCCAGCAACATCGCCATTGGAGCCATTCTGAAACAAGTCATTCATGGACAGCCACGCCTTTTGAGCTTCTTCAGTCGCAAACTCCTCAAGGCCGAAAAGAACTACTCTCCCTTCGACAGAGAACGTCTCGCCGTCCACCAAGCCGTCCACAATTTCTGCCATTTCCTTGAGGGTGCAACATTCTCCATCCAGACCGACCACAGGCCCTTAGTTCACGCCTTTACCAGATAGGCGAACGCCTGGTCTGCACGGCAATGCCGCTAAATCTTAGCTATCGCTGAGTTTAATTACACCTTCCGACACTTGCCAGAAAAAAAAAAAAACGTAGTCGACGCCCACTCCAGAGTCAAGAGAGACGCGGTGCAGCTGGGGCTCGACTACCACTACCTCGCCAAGGAGAACATCGCTCACGTCCCCGGTTCGAATCCGGGGATGGCAGTCGGAATTATTTGATCGACATCACCGTCACTGGTGATTCTATTCAGGTATGACTACGACGATAAGTCCATCAAAGAAACGTACCAGCTTAACCACGAGCTACAAGTTGGTCTTGATTGTCTGTAAAATTAAGTACGGACGGCAGTTAGCAGTCGACTTAATTCCCAGGTTGGAGAATTTTATAGGTCCGTTAGCTCAGTTGGCAGAGCGATGGCTCCGCGATTTCACGAGTCTCGGTTCAAATCCAGGGACGACAGTCGGAATTAGTTTATATATATATATATATATATATATATATATATATATATATATATATATACTGTATATATATGTATATTGTATATTTAGGGCGCAGATTCTCACTAATACACACTGAGTTAAACCTGACAGCATTTTGGCACTGATTAATCTTCTTACTGAGATTTTCAATTTTCCTCACAATAGGTCTCATTTCAGGAGGGTGGGCAAATACAAGCCTTCCATAGTCTTCCATATTTAATTTGACGTTTCGACTTCAGGGAGTCATCTTCAGAATAGTTACAAGAGATAAGTCACAATTTTCAAAGCTACATGATTCACAATTGATAATAATGTACAGACAACATGGGCCGCTTGGGAACGCTGCATGGGTCGTGACCCGCTGCGTAGCCGAGCACTTCGTCTTGGAGGGGGAGGGGGAGGGGGAGGAGGGAGGAGGGAGAGGGGGGGAGTCAGGTAAGATAGGTCTTCTCGCTGGGGCACCACGCTGGTCATGAAGGGGTTGGTGAGGTGTAGGAGGGGGAGGGGGAGAGGAAGGAGGTGGGTGTTGCTTTTGTTGGGCTCCAAATCTCCACGAGTCGGACGAAAGAAAGAGTTGCGTAAGCGAAACTATATATTTCGAATGCTAACTGCAATCCTCTTCAGTAGTAATGAAGAGGATTGCAGTTAGCAATCGAATATCTTTAGTTTCGCTTGCGCAACTCTTTCTTTCGTCCGACTGTGGGGTTAGTTGTGATCTACAAATGTGTTAATACATTTCTTACCAGTTATGTATATATATATACAGTATATATATATATATATATATATATATATATATATATATATATATGTACATATACATATATATACATATATAT
>NC_134784.1:11896938-11931938 GCF_046742065.1 Oratosquilla oratoria
TACAAAAAGGTTGAGAAAAACAAATGAAGCTGTTTACATTGATATCAATGAGAACATAAATAATATAGAAGACTTCGTATGCCTGGCAAAACCTACCAGCCATGTAATAATTTTAGAAAATAATAAAACTTCGGCATTAAGCTATCCCAGGTGGCCCGTGAGATGAAAGCAGTGTGTGCATATTTTGTCCGATTGTGACCAAATATAAACTTTGATAAAAACACTGTGAGGTCGAAACGTCAGCAATAAATTCTCCTTCTATTTCCTCGTTTCTTTCTCCACCATAATTTATATATATATATATATATATATATATGTATATATATATATATATGTATATATATATATATATATATGTATATATATATACATATAGATATATGTGGTGCCGTCGATTGATTTAGTGTTTAACCAAGAGCACCTCCAATGGGAGTGATCAGAGATACCCACATAAGAACGATTTGGGAAATAAAAAAAATCAAGGTATACGCTGCCACCACCCAATCGTCTATATGGATATATCTGACCATAAATGGAAACTGCTCCTTGTTATTCACGTCTGACTCCGTCCCCTTTCCTCAGGTCGTTCGGGGTTGGTTCTGGGTAGCGAAAAGGCCTATGCCCAAGTGGGGGTAGTAAAAGAATATAAGCGAAGGTCTGCTATGTGTTAATTATTACACTGAAGCAAAAATATAGTAAGGAAATACAAAAGTATATTGTGGTTTTCTCCAACTAATCTATTGATCCTTACAATATGAAAAATATATGGGTATGCGAGACATTTAATAACACAGTTTTTTCTTTCTTATGGGCATCATAAGTAAGGTCACAGGCACGTGGAAAAACGTAGTTATTTACGCTCCAACCTTCCGGTCACTGTATAAGTCTACTTACAATATTGTGTCTACCTTCAAGCACTGTGTCTACCTTCAATCCCGTATTCTTATTAGAGAACGATCACAGACAGAATTGTACTCTAAGGATTACACCCTCATAGCTAATGTATATACGCAAAGTGTTTGTGAAGTACACTCCCTTAAACCCCTTTTTCCATATCTGTTATCGGAATCATTTTTGGCATCAGATTCAAAACTTAATAATAATGATAACTATCTACCTACTATATCTGCACTATATCATTTAACTCACATATTGACATTTGTTTTCATTAATCTTACAGAACGTGTTCATACCTGTTATCGGAATCATTTTTGGCATCAGATTAAAATTTTAGCTGCGCACAAAAAGAACGAGACGGCTATGTGTTCGTATCTATGGGTAAACTACTAACCTCCCTGTTGTATTATTTCGTAAAACTTCATTTCGCTTCTCAACAGAGCCCCCAGCTGCTACAATCTCTCCCTAAACTATTTCTCTAGTGGAATCCTGAACTGAAAGTTGGGAATTTTTCCTATTACTCTTAAAATTAATGGCCTTAGCTTACGCCTCTGTCCGAACGTTTAGTGACGTCACGGGTGGGCGGAGCTACGGTGCGCCCGCTACGTTCGAGAACATTCTAATGTCGTCTCGAAACTCAGTTGAACCAAAATCAGCTGAAATATATTTGTAGCTATCTCCTATTGTATGTTCTTCTTCAATGATTATAGTAAGGCTCTTTGCCAACACATCTTGATAGGCAGACATAGAATAGAATAAATTCATGGTCTATTAAGGCTCTATTTTCTACTTTGCTTCTTGGTTGAGTAAAACCGTCACGACGTCCATAATACCCAGTCTCTCAAATCAACACTCAAATAAATAAATAGATAAATAAAACGAAATTCAAAAATAATATCCCTTCAAAATTCCTGTCATTACATATATATATATATATATATATATATATATATATATATATATATATATATCAAATCAGCCATTCTGAGTCCACTGTTGAACAAAAGCTTTCTTCATAGCATTCCATGATTCACACGACCGCGCCAACCTCTACCACGTCACTCCTGCAAACTTCTCAATCTCATCTCTCCACCTTCCGTCTGATCTCCCTTTTCCATGCTTCCCATCTCGCGGCGTCTACTCAGTAACACACTTGCTCTATCGCTCATCAGTCGTGCGTACAGTTGAGCAGTAGTCGTCATTCAGGTCAGATCAACTGGGCAGCTGCTTCAAATAGTGATATGGCGAGTGGTTGTGTTAGAGTGTTCAGCGCCGATGAGGTACAATCTCCACTTAGTAGAATTGAAGCCTTGGAGGATGCTGTAAAGTGCCTTAAAGAGGAGAATCGAGTTCTCCGCTCGAAGGCCCAAAATACGGAAGACTAACCAAGTTTGGAGCCTGGATGGAAAACTGTGACAAATAGGCGTGGAAAGTTAGGAAAAAGTCCTCACCAGCCCCGCTCGATTTCAGGAGCTCGTTTCAAGCCCTCGCGGGTCTACAGGAAGAAGAAACAAAGGAAATTCAAGAGAAGAAGGGAAGGGCAGACGCTGGATTCATGCCCACAGGTAAGATTTTGGTTGTAGTGAGGTACTTAGACAGGGCTTTCTGTGATAAAGATAGGATACATAGGACGAAGGTGTGTTTCCCCGGCGCGGGGATAGGTGATGTTAGAGATAGGACTGAAAAGTGTTTAGTAGGGGAAGGTAAGGACCCTGTCGTTTGCTTACGTGCTGGGGGCAATGATATAGGTAAATTAGAGAGTGAGGAATTGTTTGTGCGGTTCCGGGATGCGCTAGACAAGATTAGGAATAAGGGAGGTGCTCCTGTTGTATGTGGAATTCTTCCGAGGCGGGGAGTTGGAGGCATGTGGCATTCCAGGGCTATTGCAATGAATTGCAGGCTGGTAAAACATTGTAAGGCCAATGGATGGGCATTTGTCGACAAATGGGATCGCTTTTACGGTAGGAATAATCTATATAAAAGGGAAGGGGTGCACTTGTCGCCCAGGGGATTTCGGCTCCTTCCTGAATCCCTTGAGCGAGAAGTAGGCATCCTACAGTTTTTTTTGTTTTGTTTTTCGGGTAGATCACGTGGGAGTAGGAGGGGTATCGGAATATAGTTTAGGCAATAGAAACAACTCAGAGAGGGATTGTGAAAAGAATCACCAAAGCAGGTGGAGGGAAGATAAACTTAAAATTTACTATACAAATAGCAGAAGCGTAATTAACAAAATTAATTTCCTGCGAAGTAAAGCATGCGTAGAGAATTTTGATATTATAGCTATTAGTGAATTATGGATCAACATGGCTGATAAACATTTCTTTCCAGAAATCGAAATAGAAGGATACAAGTTTTTTCACAAGGACAAGGTTGGCAGGAGTAGGGGAGGAGTAGCACTTTTCATTAAAGATACAATGAACTGTATTATCAATAATTCGATTAAGGAAGAGGACAGTGCGCAATCTATTTGGGTAGAGATTATAGGCAAGAATAAGAAAGTTATTATTGGCGTCCTGTATAGACCTCTTAACCTCAGCATTGAGCACACTGACCCCCTGATTCGTGAAATTCGCAGAACGTCCCAGTACGAAAACGTCGTGATCATGGGAGATTTTAATTATAGAAACATAGACTGGGAAATTTTAGCAGGAGATCAGGAAGCGAAAAAATTCTTAGATGTGGTGCAGAATAATTTCCTGAAACAAATGATTACCGATCCTACGAGGAGAGAAAATACTCTGGACTTACTTTTAACTAATAATGAGCACCTAATGAGTAACGTAAAAGTGGGAGATAGTCTAGGCTCTAGCGATCATCAAGAAATAAGATTTGATATTATTTGGGAAGAAATAAAAATTACGAATAACGTCCAAGTACCAGACTTCAAGAGAACAAACTTTGACAACATAAAAACCTAATTGAAATTGAATATGAAATGTCATATGGACGTCTCGGACATTATCAGGGGTCAGGTCATGACCAGGGGTCGGGTCACGGAGGGTAATAAGCATACATTGGATCAGGTCACTTGGGGGCGGGGGCTCAACAGCCAGGTCAGTGATTTGGATGAAATGTATAGCAATCTAACTGATTTAATTATCAATGCACAGAATACATTTATCCCCCTGAAGTCAATATGGAAGAATAGTAATACTCCCAAATGGATGACAGACAGATTGAAACACGAGATCGGAATGAAAAGAGGACTTTACGTAAAAATAAAAAACGGTGTAACACACCTTAGATCAAGATATAACGAAATGGCAAAGCTGGTTAAAAATAATACATGTACAGCTAATCGTAATTATGAAATTAAGGTTGCCAGTCAAGCTAGATTCAACCCTAAGGGTTTCTTTGGTCTCTATAGAACAAAAAATAAAGAAAGAATAGGCCGAATTAAAAACGATGAAAATGTCATGAAAGAATCGGAGGAAAAAATGAATGAGGAGTTTAACAAATATTTTCTCTCGGTGTTTAGTAATGAGAGGTTAGATAAGGTACCTAACTGCGATCCGATTTTCAGTGGAGATGAAGAAAGTAGTCTATCTAATATCAACATTAGTAAAGTAGAAGTAGTTAAGCAGATTGAGAGACTTAAAGCTACAAAATCCCCGGGTCCAGACGAAAATTTTCCGAGAATGCTTAAGGAGTGTAAATTTGAAATCTGCGACCAGTTAACTGAAATATTTAATCAATCTGTAGACACTGGTTTTGTTCCTACTGCTTGGAGGCAGGCAAACGTTGTTCTTGTTTTTAAGAAGGGAGATAAATCGTCTATATGCAACTACAGGCCAATCAGTTTGACATCGGTTATAGGTAAAATGCTTGAATCAATATTAGTAAATAGACTCAGAGAACACATCGAAAGACATAATTTAATTCGTGATACACAGCACGGTTTGTACAAGGGTAAGTCATGTGTGACTAATCTTCTATCCTTTTACACTAAAGTATATAAGGTTTCAGATAACAATGATAATTACGATGTTATTTACCTTGACTTTAGTAAAGCGTTCGACAAGGTGCCACACCAGAGACTACTAAATAAAATTAAAGCCCATGACATAGGAGGAAAAGTGTTAGAATGGATTAGAGAATAGATTAGCAACATAAAACAGCGGATCACCATAAATGGAGTAAAATCTAGGTGGGGCAATGTTACTAGTTGGGTTTCCAAGGCCTCGGTTTTCGGTCCCTTGTTATTCATTATGTACATAAACGACTTGGACGATGGGATAAATAGTGATGTTAGTAAGTTTGCAAACGACACTAAAATAGGATGCCTAATTAGGTCAGGAGACGACGCCAAGATTCTGCAGGATGATCTTAACAAATTGTTCACATGGTCGGTAAAATGGCAAATGAACTTCAATATCTCTAAGTGTAATGTGTTAAACGTAGAGCTGCACAACCCCAAAAATAGATACAGCTTAGATAACACGCTTTTAGAGAAAACTGAGTGTGAGAGAGTTTTGGGAGTTCGAGTCCGGACCTTAAAACCAGGAAACAGTGCATTAACGCCAGGAATAAAACTAACAGAGCATTGAGTTTCATTGCTAGGACGGTAACGAATAGAAGTGCAGAGGTAATTATCAAACTCTATCTAGCGATAGTTAGACCCATCCTTGACTATGCGGTACAGTTTTGGTCTCCGTCCTACAGAATGGACATCAATTCACTAGAATCAGTACAGAGAAGAATAAACAAAATGATACATGGACTCAGAAATTTGCCTTACGAAGGGAGGCTTAATCACCTTAACAGAGTGCGGGGTGATCTAATAGAGGTGTTCAAGTGCATCAAGGGTGACGCAAACAAGGTCATCATATTAAATCAATAGATTTAAAAAGGAAATAGCCAAGAATTGGTTTTCTAATAGGGTGGTCAACGAATGGAATAGACTTAGTAACCATGTAGTGAGCGCTGAAACTATTAGTTGTTTTAAGTAACGATTAGACAACTTTATGGATGTGTATGACAGGTGGTGATGGATATGGAGCTGCCTAGTGTAGGCCTTATGGTCTCTTGTAGTCTCCTTCATTCTTATGTTCTTATGTTCTTATGTACTAACTTACTTACCCAATTTCACTTCCTCTCTTTTACCGCCTCCACAATATCTTTCACTCTAGTCTGCTCTCTAATCCAACTTGTTCTTTTTCGGTCTCTCAGCGTTATTCCCATCATTGACCGCTCCATTCTCCTCTGTGTAGTCCTTAGCTTCGTTTCCATCGCCGTCGTCAGTTTCCAAGTCTCATACCCGTAGATTATTGACGACAGAATGCATTGATTGTAAACTTTACGTTTCAAACATAAAGCCTCTCACGACTTTATTATATTTACCAAACATTTTCCAACCAATTGTAATACGTCTTTTTATTTCATTGTTATGATCTTTCGTCACTTTCACCATCTGGCCTAACTAACTATACTCTTCAACTTCTTCAGGACTCTCACCATCGATTATAATATATTTACTTTGAACTTTCGTGTTGAACATTACTTTGGTTTTACTCTTATTCATTTTTAAACCTACTTTGAGGCTTTCCTTGTTGAGATCACTCAGCATATCTTGCAAGTCTTCTGTTCTTTCCGAAATAATAATATTCATCCCAATTCAACCTTCTGAAAATCTCTTCCAAACAAGTTGTAAATAATTTGGGTGAAATGGTATCGCCTTGCCGTACTCCTTTCTCGATCTTGATCTTTTCTGTATCTTTATGTAGTCGAATTATAGCGGTACCTTTCGCATAAATCTTTTCTAAAACTCTTACGATTTGTTCGTTTGTACCCTGCTTGCGTAGCGAGTTTAGTATTGCTATTTGTTCTACCGAGTCAAAGGCCTCGTAATCTACAAAAGCTGACAGAGAGGAATATTGTATTCTGTCGTTTTATCGATTAGTTGGTTTATCGCCTGCAAATGGTCTAGAGTCAAATATCCGCTCCTAAGGCCTGCCTGTTCTCTCGGTTGGTTTCCATCTAAAACTTGACTCAGTCTATTTGTAAAGATCTTGGAGAATACTTTATATACATTTGATAGCAAGCTAATCGGTCGATAGTTATTAAGGTCCTTCTGGTCTCCTTTTTTATGAAACAAAATAACTATAGCATTGCACCACGATTCAGGAAAGCTTTCTTGACGTAAGCACTTGGCGTACAACTCAGCTAATTTAATATGAACTAATTTACCTGCGTCTTTCAAAAGCTCTATCGATATACCATCTTCCCAGGTGCTTTTCCTCGTTTTATAGTTTTTAGAGCAAATTCTACTTCCTTTGTAATCTCTGGTACACTACTGACGTCTACAGATGAATTTATTGACTCAACTACGGTCTTCGACGAGTAAAGGTCTTGATAAAATTCTTCTACTCTTTTTATCATTGTTTCTATATTTAATGATTTCGCCATTCCTGTCTTTCAAACATCATTTGCTGTCTTCCTAAGGCATGTCTGCGCTCGGTCCCTTTAATACTTTTACCTTTCCAAATAGGTTCCTCTATTTCCTCCATTTTTTTTTATCTCTGTCTTTTGTTGATAAGCTTGTTTAGTTCTACTCTTTCTATTTCGTCTCTCCTGCTTTTAATTTGCATGGTCCATCTTCTTTTAATTAGGTCATTTGTAGCTTTGGAGCATTTGCTTTTATTAATATTTTTTGTACTTCCTACTTCCTCTGCTGATTCCTTAATAATATTCAGTAAATTCAAATTCATATCATTGACGGTGTCCTCATTAGTTTTTAGAGCTTCGAATCTATTTTTAATGTCTAACTGAAATTTATTCTTATTATCCTTAATCTTTGCAAGGCTGATTTCCTTTTTTAAAGCTAGTTTATTTCTCTTGGCTCTGAAATTGAATTTAGCTGTACAACCTACCATTCTATGGTCACTACCTATGTTGACTTTATTCATCACCGTAACATTGCTAATGCTCTTGCTCTCATCCCCTAATATAGAGTCTACTTCGTTTTTTGTTGTTCCATTTGGATTTCACCAGGTCCATTTACAGCCTACACGCTTTTGGAAGTGTTCATTATCCTCATGTTATAATTTCTGCAAAATTGACTAACATCTCGCCTTTGTCATTTCTTTCAACTACTCCAAACTTCCCAATGCACGACTCATCTCCCATCTTCCCCACTTTAACATTAAAGTCGCCTATTACCAACGTGTACTTACTTTTTTCTTGATCTATTACCTGACTTAAATCATCATAGAAGGATTCAATTTCATCGTCT
The DNA here is from genome assembly GCF_046742065.1 of Oratosquilla oratoria. Lineage (NCBI taxonomy): Eukaryota > Metazoa > Arthropoda > Malacostraca > Stomatopoda > Squillidae > Oratosquilla > Oratosquilla oratoria. Next base: position 11,905,067 of record NC_134784.1, read on the forward strand.
GAACTCTCTGAATTTGGTGCATAAACCTGAACTATTTTTAGAGTGTACCCTTTACACAGCCTAATCACAATCCAAGCTAATTTGTCTGATAAACTACTGAACTTGACCACGTTACCAGCAACCTCTCGGTTTATCAAAGATCCTACACCAGTAAATCTTTCTTTGTCCTTACCTCTATAGTAGAACAGGTAGTGACCATCTTGCAATTGCATAAACTTTTCTTTCGTTCTTCGGACTTCGCTCAGTCCTACAATGTACCACTTGGTGTTGTCTAGTTCTTCCATTAAACTCCCCAGCCTGTGGTCTTCTGAGAGAGTTCTTACGTTGTAAGTATATATATATATATATATATATATATATATATATATATATATATATATATATATATATATATATATATATATATATATATATATATATATATATATATATATGTGAAAAATGTAAGCCCACATTTGTCAATCACGTGAAAACCACAATTGGAGCAAATAAAGACAGGAGACAGGGAATTTATATATTTCGGTTGTAAACTGCAATCTTCTTCAGTAGATACAAATAATAGAAATGTGAGTGCTACTTAAGTAGCACCCTTGACAAGAAAAAGGGGAACATTGAGAGAGTTCTCTGCCCTTGGCTCACTCAGTATGTAGGGTCAGGAGGCAAATAGCCCCACATACTGAGCACCACACACACACACACACACATACACACACACACACACACACACACACACACACACACACACACACACACACACACACACACACACACACACACACACATACACACACACACACACACACACACACACACACACACACACACACACACACACACACACACACACACACACACACACACACACAAACACACACACACACACACACACACACACACATATATATATATATATATATATATATATATATATATATATATATATATATTCATCTTTTCAATCCCATTAATTCACTTTAATTCCATGCCATCATAGTCGAGGCTGACGAGGAGCTCGATGGAAGCATATACAGGGTGGGGCAGAAGAACTTGCTTATTTGGAAAGTCAATTAAATCGAAAGTAATGCAGATATATATTTAATTTTTTAAACAGCATCAAGTTCAACATTCTAATTTTATGTTTTCCCAGTTTTAAAGATTGTATCAGGCAGATGGCATCCATTATTCTCAGTACACTGCGTTAATCGAAATCGGTAGATTCGTTCAACTCTGTCCATCACATCGACGGGTATATTGGCGACAGCTTGACGAATGTTGTTCTTCAGGTGAGCCAGGGTCCTAGGACGATTGTTGTAGCCCCATAAAATATAGTCGCAGGGTGCTAAATCTGGCGACTGCAGATCGCCCCTCAAGGAGATGAGGCGTCCTGGGAAGTGTTACCGCAAAACAGACATTGACACACTCGCTGTGTGTGCCGTGGCACCGTCCTAATGGAATCATGCATCTCCCACATCCATCTGGTTGAGTGTTGGAAGGAAAAACTCCTAAATCATGTGGACATAATAATCAGAAGTCAACGAAACTGCCTGTTTGTTTTCTTCAAAAAACCATGGACCAATTATCCCAACCCGGGATAATGCACACCAGTTACACGTTGTGAATGTAGGGGACGCTGGAGAAGTTGTCTGGGGGTTATTAGGGCTTCAATGGCGCATGTTCTGCTTATTTACTGATCCCGAAAGATGGAAGGGAACTTCATCACTGAAGAAAACGAGTGTGTCGTGAGGCATGCCAGGAAGCGCCTCACATGCATTTTCTCGAGCAACAAAATCGCGTGGATTAAGTTCCTGCACCACAGCCAATTTGTAGGGGTGAAATTTTAGTTTTTCAAGAAGGATTCGCTTCACAGAACGAGTAGACAACCCAACAGCAGCTGCATGTTTGCGGGCAGAGCGTTGAGGGGATCGCAAAACAGAAAGCCTTATCGCGTCACGGTTTTGGGGTGACCTTGCCGTTGGCGTAATGCCAGATTGTTTTTTTTTTCACATCACCATTTTCCCTTAAGTTGTTTACATATGCTGCTTCTGAGGGGCATGTAAATCCATCTCTGTCGTTGTTTTCCTTGGTGATGATATATGCAACTTCCACAGTTTTTCTCATCTTCTCAAGTCCCTTGTCTAGAATTTCCACACGACTCCAGTCAGGTAGGTGCCCGCATTGGTCTAGGTGACGAACCAGGGAGTTAGATGTTCTATGCATGCTGAGGTCGTTTTTGTGCTCACTCAAGCGTTTCTTGATCCCTCGACCTGACTCGCCGAAGTATGATCAGGGAGAGCCGATGCATGGAATGCGGTAAATGACACTGAGGTTATTACGAATATTAACATGCTTTCTAAATATTTTCCTATCTTATTGGAATATTCTTTTGCTATATTTATTCCACCTTTTATCAAACAATTATCAATAGCTCCGGTGTTCGTAGAATTAGGGACAGTTATAAATTGTGACTTATCTTTTCCAGGGGCCTGGGCATTTGAGCCATCGTAGATCTTCTTGGCTTTCCTCGTTGTTCTGGTGATCAAACCTCCGGGGTATTTCAGCTTCTTAAAAATATTCTTGATGTATACCAGTTCATCTTCTAGGAGTCTTTTGCTGCAGATACGAAAAGCTCTGAAAAAGAAACCTATTAGAACACCAGTTTTGACTCCTCTGCTGTGTGCTGAAAAATAGTGGATGAAATCGTCCCTATTGGTGGGCTTCCTGTATACTGAGAAACTTACCTGTTTAGAACCTCTATGTATCAGCGTGCCTAAAAACGGTAACTTATACTCTTTCTCTGACTCAACTGTGAGCTGAATGTCTTTATTCACAGCGTTGAGTCTTCTCAACCTATTTTCTACATTGGTTCCTTTAGGCATCACCACAAATATGTCATCCACATACCTTAGCCAAGTGGTACCTCTTCCTATGATGTTGATGTATTTGTCCATTTCTAATACTTCCATGAATAGATATGCCATAACAGTCGATAATGGACTCCCCATTGAGAGATCTCTGAGCTGTCTAAATTCAATGTTGTTAAACATGAAATATCTAAAACTGACACACATGGAGACAAGTTTTAAATAATCAGATTTTGGAACTGGAAGGATATCATCATCGATACCTGTAGGCAGTTAAGAAAGTGACCCAAGACCATGGTGAATCACACACACACACACATACAATAATTCCTCCCTTTATATTTTTGACAAACATAATCAGGTATGTAACAAAGACAATGTCCATTTTTACCTCATGTGGCAACTTTTGCCCTTTCCGACGGTATCAATATGTTTAAATACACATATATACATACATACATACATATACCAAGGCTTTTTCCCCCTTACAAGGGAGGTAGCCAAAAAGGAAAAGGCATAAAATCATTCCCACCCATTCCATCCCTGAAAACACTCCACACCCCTCCACACTCCCTCTTATCTTAGCACCTCCTGGATGACGGGTCATCCCTCCACCTTGTCCACTGCCCTGGGTCAGAAGCAGTGTCGCCAGACACAGCACATTCACAGCAAGGCCGCTTCATTAAATCGGCGACCCCCCCCCCTCTCCGTCCCCCCATGCATAAAAGGAGAAGACGGGGAAAAATCCCTTCGGGCTGCGTCAAAATTTGCTCACACATACTACCTCACCCCCTATCTCATGCATCACAACATCATCCATATACAACCATTCTCCATTCACCCCTGTCTTCTGTCCTCTCCCGTCCTTCCTCAACAGACATTCCCCTCTTCCCCAAAGCCCCCTTCACCCCATCCATCCACCTCATCCTAGGACGTCCCCTCATGTTCACTCCCTCCACATCTGCCTTCCATACCTCTTTTACTAGTCTTTCTTCACTCATTCTTTCCATGTGTCCAAACCATCCTAATACTCTTTCATCAACCTTATCTCCCAACTCCCTTTCCACCCCCGTTCTTCTCCTCACCTCCTCATTTCTCACTCTATCTAGCCTAGTAACCCCCATCATACTTCTCAGACACCTCATCTCAAACACATTCAAACTCCTCTCTTCCTCACTTATGTTCCATGTTTCTGCCCCATAACGTTGCTGTTGGCACAATCACTCCTTCATACAGTCTCCCCTTAGCATCCATTCCCAAATGTCTATTCCTCATTACACTCTTTAATCCACCAAGGCATTTACTCGCTTCTCTCAATCTACATTCTACCTCCACCTTCACTCCACCTTTTCCTGCCACATTTGCACCCAAGTATCTAAAACTATCCACTTCCTCCAGTCGCTCTCCCTTAATGCTCACTTCCAGTCTACTGCCACTTTCACCCCTTGTACATCTCATCACCTTACTTTTACCCACATTTATCTTTAGGTTTCTTCTATCACATACTCTCCCAAACTCTGTCACCAACTTCCTCAGTCCCTCCTCCGATCCTGCCACAAGCGCAGTGTCGTCAGCAAACAACAGCTGGCTCATTTCCCATTTTTCTCAATTTTCTTTAACCATCTCCAATCCCTGACCCACTACCCTTACACATATATAAATGAATATATATTTAAATACATACGAGTACATACAGCATACATACAAATACATATGTATATATACTGTTACAGAGCAAAGATGGCTACGTTAGAAAACACATTTGCATTGAACTGGATCCACAACAACGTGAATAAAAAAAGAAAATTCTATCAGCTAAAAAAGAAAAGAAAAATGGGAAAATGTTATCGCTAAGTAAACGAGCAAAACGTAAAGGAAGGAGACGCAGTGGTCCTTAGCTAGTGCGTTCCACATACACATCCTTTTCAGGTTACGAGATCCATGACTGCATCACCCAAACCTTATCACACTGGGAAAAGAAACTCAATGTCGAAAGAACCTCAATGCCCTACGCACCAATTGACTATGTGTTTGGTAAGCATAGGCTGACGCCATCCCTGAGGCCCTGTTCACACTAGCGGTTTGAACCGCTTGGAAACTGCGGCGGTACAATATAATAAAGGAAAAACTGCGCTGCTGTGTGTGAACACCTCCAATGACTTCCACTATAATTGAATCGCCGCGGTCCAAACCGCGGCGGTTGAAATCGCTGGTGTGAACAGGGCCTGAGTGTCCAGGATGAGATGAGTTGGGCGTTGTTATGTCAGGAATCTGTATCACCTAACCACCAAAGACCTTCAGGGGATTCAGGTGTGCGTCTGCTACTCGAAGACGTTACGGTCATAAGAACATAAAAATGGATGAGACTTCAAGAGACCATGAGGACTACACTAGCCAGTTCCATATCCATTACAACTTATCATCCCTATCCATAAAGTTATTAGATCTTCTGTTAAAACAGCCAATAGTTTCAGCGCTCACTACATGATTACTAAGTCTCTTCCATTCATTAACCACTCTATTGGCAAACAAGTTCTTGTCTGTTTCCTTCTTATACTCTCATATAAATGTACAATAAAAGAACGATTGCGCATCGAATTTTGATGATCACCATCAAACCTCCTGTGACCAACATTGATACAATCCAACCCACTACTAACAACCCGCAATTATCCTAGGGCGTGTTTTATTACATGTCCACCCAACCAAAGAAACAAGGGTTGAATAGTAATGTTTCAATCACCTTAGGTTCTTTTGTTAAAATTAACCCCAGAAGTCCAGGCATACTTGTGCATCTTTACTTCTATACCTTATCTTTTTTCACCCAATAAGTCATTTATTTATTACTATATAAAACAGTGCTCTATTTCATGATTCCTCTCTTCCACCTGGTTCCTGCAACTCCCATTTTACTTTTCCATGAGTAAAGTCTCCCACCAACGATACATTCTTTTATATTTTATTACAACATTTTGATTGACCATATTTATCCTTAGTACATTCAATTCTGTCCCATTCCATGTTCCTGTCTTTTGGCAATACATTTGCCACTGCAAAGTACTTTTTATTTCCCTTTCCTTCCATTATAATTCTCATATTTATCATCTCTGCCTTACCTTCACCCATCACATCGTCCACCTTCATAGTTTTTTATTGTTATCATCACTCCTGTCTTATCTCCCCTGTCCATTTACCATATGTTGTACTTTCCTTTCCCCACTTCTGTGTTTGTGTGTGTTTTGTGTGCATATATGTGATGTATTGTGTGTATATTTGCGCGCATTTATCTGTATGTGCAGTGTGCGAATATATCATATATGCGTCTGTGTGTACATTTACTCATGGTCATACATTCGTATTGCACATAAGCAAACACACAAGACTGAATCTCCGTTTGCATTATACCAACAATCACCCATGGCTTTTTCTCCACAATACACACCAGCCATAACATCCGCCCCGACGCGACGTCCCTTTCCCTCTTGTCCCCGCTCCGGGTCGACTCCCATCCCATCCCACTCAGCCCTCACTCCCATTAGATTACATTACATTACATATATCATACTCACCCTCGCATCTGCAGCGGCAATTTGACGCCATCCGTTGGGCTAATGGCGTCTGCAATGTGTGAAAATACATCAAGAGGAAAACATGGAGGAAGGGGCAAGAAGGAGTACAAGTGTACCGGCGAATTAACGGCGGTGAAGAATTGTTGGGCGACAGAGGTAGGTGTGTGTGTGTGGGGGGGGGAGGGTGAGTGTGTGCGGTGGAGTGAGTGAGGGCGGGGGAGGGGAGGGGCCGGTTGGATTCGGTTTGGAGGATGAGAAGACGAAAGAGTGTAAGAGGTAGCAAAGAACTTGATGTAGAAAGATGAAAGGAGGTTATTAGTGTGGAGCATGGGAGAAGAGAGGGTAAGGTTGTGTATACTTAACCATAGTATACAGGTAAGGAACTATGGTTATGGGGTCCTGTGTGTGTGTGTGTGTGTGTGTGTGTGTGTGTGTGTGTGTGTGTGTGTGTGTGTGTGTGTGTGTGTGTGTGTGTGTGTGTGTGTGTGTGTGTGTGTGTGTGTGTGTGTGTGTGTGTGTGTGTGTGTGTGTGTGTGTGTGTATGTGTGTGTGTGTGTGTGTGTGTGTGTGTGTGTGTGTGTGTATGTGTGTGTGTGTTTTTGTGGGGTGAGTAGGTTGATGATGAGGTAGGTATAAAATGAGGTTGCTTTGGTGGGGGTTGTGTGAAGAGTGCTGATTGTGGAGGGTGGGGAAGGGAGGGTGGATGGAAATACAAATGAAAGAGAATGTTATGGCATATAATGTGGTATTCTATAGTATGGCACATATTTGTAGATACGAAATCAGGTGACTTTAGTTTGAAAAAAGGCCTGAAACCCCTGTCACACATACGGTACGTAATCAAGTGAGTTCTTTTGAGTATGAATGACTTAGGTTACAATCCTTTATTTTTCGAATCTCGAAATGTCAAATCACATTTGCGTCATATATTGAGAAGCTGGATGACGAACCTAAAATACGAATATTAGGGACATTGTTGAGTTATCCTTAGGGAAGTCTAGAATACTGTAAGCGAAGTCGGCTTCCAGTTTTTCAAATTCAGAACATTTGACGAAATCTTGAATGTGCGACAGGGGCTAGGAGATGGAGACGAAAAAAAGAGTTTCGGAGAGGGAGAGGAGAGAGGAAAGCGGAAAGAGGAGAGGAGGAAAAGATGAAGAAAGAAAAAGTGGGAGATGATTGAAGTGGTTGGGATATCACGTGACCAATGACGAGTAGGAAGGAAAGAATAAAAACCAATTTCGTGGACAAAGAGCAGCTGGCTTCGGAAAGGAAGCTTGAGAGGAAAGAATTATGAAGAATACAAAGAATATTTTAACCAATATTTATCCATTTGTTCCATCAACGTGACACAGTTATAACCAAACAAATTGACAAAAAAGGAGAGGGCTTCTTTTCCATCTCGTTCTCCATTCGTTTTATTATTTTTTTTTTAAACAAAAATATATTAATGAAAACATGTATACGTATATGTACACAGTCAAAAAAATATTGTCTAGGTTCCGTGTGAAACAGTAAATAGCACTGAGCGAGGGACAGTGCATGATGGTTCTGCATAACAGATATAGGTCAATTTTCTTAGAAAATTAGTTATATACATGGCAACTCAAACCTATGTTACATCTCCCATGATGATATGCGGCCCATGACCCTGGTTATTATTACGGAAACCAACAGACGATACTTCCTGGACTGTATGTACACTATCGCACACTCTGGACGGTATGTACAGTAGACACTATCGCACACAATTTTGATGGACATGAACGCTGTGAAGTGTTGACCTGAATGGATAGCTTGACATTAAAGACCGGAAAAGAGCAGTTCCTGTCCTGCTTAGCAAGGTATCACACTCTTTCGACTATGTATTGCCATTACATTTGTCAGTTCCGCTCCGTGTAATGCACACACGAGCCCTGGCATGATTACCGCCTTACATTCAAAATGTTTGTTGGCTCCCTGTTTTTTCAAAGGCGTGATGATAGGCTATGCAGTGAAGTGAGACGGAAGAATGGTACAGTAAGTAAGGGTTCTCGGATCGAAATAAAGTGTTGTGTCTGGATATTATGATACCTCTATCCAGTTTCACGCCATCGGTCCTATTTCAGCTCTTGGCTCCTCTGCAAAGACTCTTGCATGCTTTCGGTTATTTATAGCTTTCACTACCACTAGATGTACTAGCTGCATTGCCTTTGACCCAAGCGTGGCGACGGAAGGCAGGGATAATTCTTCATCTACTAGACGATGAGAAGGAAGAGGCGTTAGAAGGTGAGGAGCCTTCGCCAGGAGGCGCGTTGCTGCGGCTGAAGCCGTCATCTTTACCCTGTGCGTTTGGACCGTTGGTGTAGGTAGCAGTCACTGCTGGAAATCGGAGAGAAGTGCGGGATTCGAACCCGCGACTAGGAAGATACGAGACACACACGCTTCGTAAGTGGGTATGTGGTTTGTCACGGTCACCATTCTTGTAAGAGTAAAAGGGCCTTTGGCATACATATAACACTAACCACAAATGACTAAAGGTAAGGCTTTAAAGTAGTGACGGTGATAATCATGACAATGTTACTGTGCTACGAACAACGTCCCTTATTATGAATGAAATCGCCTTTCGACAAGCAAAATTATATCTGAGGGAAGGGAGGAAAATGCTAAAGTAGGACTTATAAATACACACATACAAACACATACCATGTACACACACACATGCTCTTTATCTTTCTCTCTCTCTCTCTCTCTCTCTCTCTCACACACACACACACACAATCACACACACTCATACATATACACACACATACATCATGTATACGTACACATACACACACGCGCACACTACGTACACACGCACGCACACAAAACCCTCACGGAAGGTGATAACAAATAAATTGTCTCTGACGTACACAAACAGGAGAGGGCATAATACAATACACTGCGATAATTCCGTGTAATCATGATATCATCCCACACTCGGCTTCTGACATATAACTCTTCAAATCACCTGTCATAACGAGTTATTGCGGTGACATCTCACTGTATCATTGTCTTTCCTGTCTGCCTCTTTATCAGTCCCACCATCCCTCGGTCTGCCTAATTGCAAAAGCGCCGTTCTTTCTCGCCCCAACTCCATTTCTCATTTCCTTTGAACGCTTAGAGTGAGTGAGTGAGTGAGTGAATGAGAGAGAGAGAGAGAGAGAGAGAGAGAGAGAGAGAGAGAGAGAGAGAGAGAGAGAGAGAGAGAGAGAGAGAGAGAGAGAGAGAGAGAGAGAGAGAGAGAGAGAGAGAGAGAGAGAGAGAGAGAGAAAATAACGTATCCATTGGAAGCAGAAAACATACAAAGTATACGCAAGACGGGTTATTGTAAGTAAACATTCATATAAGGAAACACCCAAACATAAATAATAATACAAAACTGTTTCATGTCTACGCAAAGCTTGTTTTATTACTGTCTGGGTATTTGACAATTCTAACCCAAACCATTATAGTATCATATACTAACTATACTCACTTGTAAGCAATCCCAATGCTGCCACAGAAGCTAAAGTATACAAAGTCTGGGCATTTGACTATTCTACTTCAAAGTATGTGAGTACAATTTACTACCTGTACTATTTCATTTGTAAGCAATCCAATGCTGCCACACCAGCTAAAATACATAAAGAGAGTTCAAGCGGATATGGAGTAGACTTTGCGAACGAATACATGAGAACATGTTCTCTTAAACACGTTCATTTATCTCTGAAACACACAGAACTTTCTTCCTTTTTATCAATCCTAACACCCTCTTTGGCATTCTTTCGCTATTCCTTACTTTTGCATGTCCTAACTCAGGTCTAGTCTCCTACGCTCACACTCTTGTCATATTTCTTTTTATAATTGAGGCGTCCAGAAACAGAGGGGCATCCCTGCCACTTTTTCTGGTTTCGAGTTAAGCAAAGATCTTGAAGGGCGTAACCCTTCTCTCTCTCTCTCTTTCTCTATCTCTCTCTCTCTCTCTCTCTCTCTCTCTCTCTCTATATATATATATATATATATATATATATATATGTATATACATATGTATATATATATATACATATATAAATATATATATATATATATGTATATGTATATGTATATATATATATATATATATATATGTATATATATATATTGCAGTATTTCACAAATGGCACGTGAATATAATAGGCAGAAAAAAGACTGGAAAGTAAGTAACGTAGTCCAAACGTTTTCGTCTATTTAAGACGTCTTAAATAGACGAAAACGTGCGGACTACGTGTCTTATTTACCAGTGTTTTCTTCTGCATATATATATATATATATATATATATATATATATCTATATATATAATCAAGTATATATATATATATATATATGCATATATATACATATATACACACACACACACACACACACACACACACACACACACACACACACACACACACACACACACACACACACACACACACACACACACACACACACACATATATATATATATATATATATATATATATATATATATCCGTGCTTAACTCGAAACAAGTAAGAAATGGTGGGGATGCCCCTCTATTTCTGGACACCTCAAATGCCCTCTTCGAAAGTTTTCTTCATTTCCCTTACATCGCTAAGACAGTCACCGCCTCGGTCTTCCTCATTTCCGTGTCTTCAGGCGTCTATAACTCACAATTTTTCATTATCCTGAGTACCATCGACCCAGTAACCTTTCTTATCATTCTAATTTTCTTGTTTCATTCGTCAGTCCGTGAAAAGGTTCCTATCTCGTGCCTCTATCCACCTCCACATCCACTCTCAATCATAGAAATACTTTCATTTCCTTCATTCTATTAGCTTTCCTTGCAGATCTTGCGGTACTTGTGCGCTGATGGCGGAATCTGTAGCGTGCTGGTCTCTCATTCGCTTAGTTGTGGGTTCGAATCCTGGAATTCTCTCTGATTCCCAGCAGTGACAGTTACCTATTCTAGCAGTTCCCAAAATGCATGGGGGCAAAGGTGACGTCTTAGGACAGAGGTACTCAGCGCCTCCTGGCGTAGGCTCCTCACTTTCTTCCTCTTCTTGATCTTACCAATTTTCTTTCTATTTTTTCATACATTCCCCTGAAATTATTCACCAATTCATCGTTTTCAGCACTTCAGCTGCATGCATGATATAGTTCAATGTCCTCATTTCATCTTGTTCTCACGTTTCCAGTCTTCTTTGTCTTGGTCTTTCATTTACGTCTTCCATAATTTCATCCAAAGGAATCTTGAAGAACCATGGCGACATCATATATCCCTGACGTAGACCTATCTGTACAATGAATTCCTCTGTCTCCTTTGGACAAATTTAGGTTTCAGAAGGAAATAGCCATTGCCTGATTTACTAACAGATTGGCTAACGAATGGAATAGACTTAGCAATTCTGTAGTGAGCGCTGAAACAATTGGTTGTTTTAAGAGAAGATGATGAGATAACTTTATGGATAGGGATAATAGGTGGTAGGAGACATGGAAATGCCTAGTGTAGGCCTTATGGTCTCTTGTAATCTCCTCCATTCTTATATTCTTAAGCACACTTTCACTCGCACCTTTCTTTCCTTGTCCATTTTCTTTGCCTTTCTCAGTAGCAAACTTCCCACTAAATCTCGTGGCAGCAGTCTTCTTAATATATATATATATATATATATGTATATATGTATATATATATATATATATATGTATATATATGTATATATATATATATATGTATATGTATATATATATGTATATATATGTATATATATATATATATATATATATATATACATATACATATCTATATATAACTAAATCATACGTTATTCTAGGATAAAATACTATAGAACAGAATAAGGGAATGTTCATTTTTACACTCCCTGTAATTCCTTTATTTCCTGTGGTGGGGAAAATGGTGCCCCGGCCAAGTGATCTTCTGCGAACCCCCCCCCCCCCTCCCATCCCGTCCCTTCACAGAGGCTATAAGATACTCGGTTTGTATTCATCGTCTCTGTACTTGAAAAAGATCCAGCAAGCAAAATTTTGTACAATCAATTGAGGTGTCGTCCTCAAATGGCGTTTACTTTGCTAAAACTGTCCTCATCAGTCACCGTCAAACAATTTTTAAGTTCCCTACAATGTTTTCTTTTATGAATAAACATCAAACACATTTGCTGTGTCTTAGGGCCATTCCCTCCCTCCTGTAAATTTTAAATATTCTATGCAGGCATTCCAGTGTGCTCTGTTCTCTTTCAGCATATTTACAATTTTCTTCTCCTTTTTCTTCCTCCAAGAGTTATGATAAGATATGAGAAAAAGGGTCATCTTTTCAAAAATCTTCTCATGAAAAGGCAGATTCGAAAAACGAAGCTTGGCTTTCGACATCGCTGTGCTCAGGGGCAAGTTAATAGTTTTCATAACATCAAACTTAATGTAGCATCAGGGAAATCACAGGCCGCGGCATACTTCTCTGGATTACCATCTAGTCGTCGAAGAAAAGTTTGCGGAGAAGTAAAGTTAGATTAATCGTAGTGAAGAATGATGGGCCGCCATAAAATACGTCGACGAGAGAAAAAATTGCACGGAAGAAAATAAACTAAATAGCTCTTATCAAGTCGTGCATTATTTGGCCAATCTGAAGAATCACTGAACAGATCCTACATTGGTCATGCATAGATGTCTTAGTTCTTCCAGATTTCACTAAGATATCTCTATTTTTTCTCAAGATTTTACGAGAGAGAGAAGAGAGAGAGAGAGAGAGAGAGAGAGAGAGAGAGAGAGAGAGAGAGAAAGAGAGAGAGAAAGAGAGAGAGAGAGAGAGAGAGAGAGAGAGAGAGAGAGAGAGAGAGAGAGAGAGAGAGAGAGAGAGAGAGAGAGAGAGAGAGAGAGAGAGAGAGGGAGAGAGAGAGAGAGAGAGAGAGAGAGAGAGAGAGAGAGAGAGAGAGAGAGAGAGAGAGAGAGAGAGAGAGAGAGAGAGAGAGAAACAGATACACACACCAGGTACCGATGAACAGTGGTACTTTGACAATGGCGTAACAGACCACAATGAGCAGATCTCTGAATTTCATAACTGGAAAGGGGACCCAACCCGAGCCCAAGCCTGGAATGATCCGATTGTTTAATAAATCACCTTGTCAGCGGTGTATCAGCTGGGTGAGCCTGTTCTGAAGTCCATGATTAACAGGAGTCTACGCTCGAAGAAGAAAGTTTAAAAATAGATCTGTACGCTTCTCGTATGTTAACACATAGACCAAATTGATACACATCCTCATCTGTCATTTGCAACAAGGAATGCCAAAGATCCTGTACCTATCATGGCGACACTATAACTAGAGAAAATCATGATAAACTAAACTAAATACATAAATAAAGCAGAATAATAATAATAACAAATAAATGCAAATTGAAATAAATAAGTAGATAAATACATGAATAAATAAAATCAATAAACGAAAAACTTAATCACAAATAGACACCCTTTTACTGTTTACAGGTTTAAAAACATTATTCCCAATATAATATAACAAGGACTGACACAGTATTCGTTGTCTTTGTTCTGTATAAACATCTGTAATTTTTATCACAAGAACCTATTCTCTTGTTGCTAAGATTGGATTCACATCTCCCAAATCTATGTCTTTCTATCACAATCACCAATTTCATACTATCCGTTTTCGCCTTCACCTACACCATGTGCTCATTTATTTCTTTGAACTTGTGGACCTATTCTCACAGTTCCTTACTAAGATGTATAGCAGTAATTTACAAACTTTTGTAAGCTGCGGGCCACTAGGAAATACAATGGCGAAAAAAACAAAAACGTATTTTTGAAGATAAACACATGCTGATATAAAGATCTCTCTGATAAACCCTTGCTGGCGCCATGATAGAGTTCTGGGGTGCCATGGCATCCGTGGATTACACATACAGTTTGGCGATCACTGCAGTAAGGTCACACTCAATTTTCTCTTCCTTCTTCGGTTCGAATCCGGGGACGACTGTCGGATACGGTCAAAGTTATTGGATGAATTAAGTAGTGACGTTGAAGCAGACTTGGCTTGATGAGTGTATTAGGGATCCCAGGTGGGAGTCCTCTGGTATACTTAATCAAACTAAGTTGTAGAAGTAGTGAAGAAAATGAAGAAAATAATTAAACCGTTTTAGATATCCTTCAGAAGCATATACTAAGTGGTACTTGACTAAGTAGGACGAAAGAGGCATGGGGCCTACAGATGAGTGACTTACAATTATACAATGATGACAAGAAAGTGAAGAAAGTTGAAAGTGAATGAAGAAATATAATATCATAGAAGGAACAGTTTACAGAATCAAAACCAGTAATTAAGGAGAAAAGGAAACTGAAAGTGATGGTGGCAACAGAGCTAACAGTGGTGGCAGCGGTGGGATGAACTTCCTCCGAAGTAATTATAGGACTGATGCGTGACAAGACTAAGTGTAAAAGTGAACGGGTACACCAATCTGCAATGCTCAACCACAACCACGCAGTGCGCAACCAACCACGCACTGCACAACCACAACCAACGCGTATGTTAATTTCAAGGACGAGGAACGAGGGGTCTTCATACTACGAGTGAACGAGGAACGAGACGATCTACAAAGCAGGGGATGAGCCACTACCAGGCAACAGTGAACAAGGACTGACGAGGGACGACGAGGTTGACGTACGTAAGGAAGACTACGTGGAGGCAGTCATGTCAAATCGACTTTAAAAACACTGAAGGTATGAATAACACTAACGTTCTTAGACATGAGGTTCATACCTCGAATATCAACATTCCCAAATTCACCGGTGATGAAGACACCTTAGGAGTTATTAAGTTTCTCAGTCTGATTGACACTTTAATTGTAAGCAAAAATATAACAGATGAAAAAAGGAAAATAGAATTTTTAAAAGAGAATGTAGATCCTGAGAAGGGTAGAGCCAGGTTTATCATAAATTTTCAATTAATGGAAGATATCAACAAGTATGAGTATAGAAAAGCGTTCCTTAAATATTCTATGTCAAAGTGTGATCAGGTACCTATCAGGTCTTTGGTTAGAATGATAAAAAAAGTTAATACAAGTGAATCAGACACAGAATACTTAGCAAGATTAGATAGATGGTCAAAAGACATGAATTCTATCTTGAAAGATTCAGATTGGATAGAAAGATCTAGTGACAAAATGAAAGTTTCTCAGGTAATAAAATTAATCACATTTGGCTTGTTAACAAAAACTCTGATGACTTAACGGCAGAAAAGCTGTATAAAGATCTCAAGTCAACTATGAATTTAGGGGAGGTAGATTATCTTCTTCAAGGGTACAGTGAGACCAGAATCATAAATCCATATGTGATGACAGTGGGACAACAGAAAGAAACTAGGAACTCTAGGAGTGATTATAGAAAAAGAGAATTTGGACATAGAGTTAGAAGCCCTTCAAAGGATGCTAGAATTGTATGTTACAATTGTAATACTTGGGGGCATAAAGCACAAGACTGTTATTATGGAACTATTTGTAGAAATTGCAAATATGAGGGTCATGATGACTACAGTTGTAGAAACCCACCTTTCTGTATGTATCATCAAAGGATAGGACATAGAACACATGAATGCAGAAATTTTCGTATGCACCCCGAAACAAGAGGAAAACCAGCAGACACAGAATAAACCAATACTACAGACCTTCCCATACATTTACACATAGACATTATTGTGTTAAGGATAAGAGTGGTAGAAAGGTGAAAGAAAACACCAACATCAAAGATAGTTATGAACTAACAATTATTATTGGAAGGACTTCTGTAGGACTTCTCATTGCTGGTAGAGTGTTTAGTAAACCTATTCAAATATTTATTGATACAGGATCTGTAGTTAATATTATAACTAGTAGAGTTTTAAACCAGTTGCAACCAGGCGTAAAAATCTTGGAACCAATCCATTATTCATTGCAAGGAGCAACTGGAAATCAGTTAAAAACATTAGGGAAGGTTGAACTAGAAGTCATCTTATATACAAATGAACATCTGCATATTCCAGTGTTAGTTGTAGAAGAATCTGTTTTTCCAGGAGATTTATTGATAGGATTTGCAACTATGAGAAAAGAGAACAAGGTCATATGTCCTGCTGATTTAAGGATTATGGTGAAATCACAGTTAATCGAATTTTTAAATCAACCAGACTTAAGACCAGTGACAGGAATCAAAGAATCCCTAAAAATAGACAGGAAAGATAACATTTATATTTTAGATAATGAGGCCGAGCGGTCCAGACCAACAGAAAGTCAAGTCACATATAGAGAACCCAACTCAGATGTTCAAGAAATCCCAGAAATTACTAATTCATCAACTAAAAATGAAGCCTTGCAAATTGTGGATGATGGGGTAATGAAGTCGACATTATTACACTCCGGAGCAATTAATAGGGTAGTAGTGCAGTTGAAAGGAGTCACTGTAGATTCTGAAATTTTAACCATCCCAGAATCAATTAGATTAAAAGGTTTGAAACTGGACTCAGGGATTTATAAATCAAACAAGAACATGGTAGAAACATTAATGACTAATACCTTGAATAAAGACATAGTCTTCAGAAAAGGTACACAAATAGGATGTTTTCAGGTGTGTACAAAACCCATTAAGATCCTAAATGAGAGTACTGAGGAGGTGGAATTACCAATTTCATCAATCTGTTCATTTCAGGAAGAAACAGCTAATAGTGGTGGCAGCGGTGGGAAAGAAATACAAGAATAAATTAGAACCTACTAGTTGCACTGGGTTGGATGAAAGCCTAGTTACTTTGCTCGTGAAGCACAACAAAGCAATTGCTTTGCCGGGGGACGCCTTAGGCAAAACAAATATTCAAAACATCAGATTAAATTAAAACAAGGGACTCAACCTATTTATATTCATGCCTACAGAGTTCCTCTCTCTAAATTAGCCATTGTAGATAAACTGATCACTGAAATGTTATCGCAGGATATTATTGAACAAAGTAAAAGTGAGTGGAACTTCCCTTTGATTCTGGTGCCAAAATAAGATGGTACTATGCGCCCAGTTATTGATTACAGGGAATCGAATAAGCACACCATACGTGACAGGTACCATTAACAGTGATAGGGAACATTCTTAGAAGTTTGGGAACTGAGAATAGATATTGTAGCACTATAGATATCAAATCTTCTTTTTGGCAAATAGAGTTGCATAAAGACTTACGAGAGTTCGCAGCATTTTCTACTCCAACGGGGCACTATGAGTTCAAACAAATGCCATTTGGGTTATGTAATAGCCCATTAACTTACATGAGATTAATGAATACAGTTCTAGATGGGCTGTTAGTAAACACTGCCAGTGTATTTGTAGATGGTATTTTAATAGTTTCCCAAACAGCGGCTGAGCACTTTAAGAAATTAGATTTAATATTCTCAAGACTAGTTGAAGTAGGATTGAAAGTGAAAATTGAAAAATGTAAGTTACTGCAGGACAGTGTTCTTCATTTGGGACATAAGATAGACAGGCATGGACTTAGTATAGTGAATTCAAAGGTTGAAGCAGTAAAGAATTTTCCAGTTCCAAACAATGTAGAAAAGGTTAGAAATTTCTTGGGATTGACAGAATATTATAGAAAATTTATCCAACGATATGCTGACATTGCTAATCCATTAAGTTCTTTGTTGGGGAAGGACTCAAAGTTCATTTGGGGACCTGCACAACAGCAAGCTTTTGACAAATTGAAAGATAAATTCACGAGTTCTCCAGTTTTAATATTTCTAGACTAAGATAAAGAATTCATTCTTTGTACTGATGCATCTGACATAGGGTTAGGTAGGAGACATACTTATGCAAGAGAGAAATGGAACTTTGAAAACAATAGCTTACACATCTAGACTTTGTAATAGTGCAGAGAGAAACTACTCAATAACAGCAAGAGAAACTTTAGCAGTGAAATATTTCACAGAAACCTTGGGAAAGAGTTCACACAACCTATCTCAATTTTTTTTTTGAAAAGATAATAACATTCTCCATTGAAATTTAATGTTCTTAATCAAAATAGTGAGTTTTGCAAATCTATTTAACATTGCATTATATCTGTGTTGCAAATAGAACTTGGATTTATGTTGTTCTGACAAGTATGCTATTCACCATTTTTCTGATTGGTTTGTTTTCTTTGATGCTATTAATATTTGTGCATTTTGGAAGGGTTGCTTGATTCTTTGAAATGAATATGTTTGACATGTTTTACTGATAAATTTTTTACTAGTTTATACAGGAGTAGTTTGAATATTTAGCTTCTTGTATATGATGATTTTCCAAGTATATATTAGCGAGCCCTGTAAGAGGATAGTAGAAATAATTGGTAGGGACGACCAAGGGTAGCTGCCGAGCCCTGTAAGAAGCTGGTAGATTAAAGTAGACAAGTAGATAGAGGGGTAGGTGGCGAGAAATTAATTTTCACGACTTAGATGTTTTGAAAACAATGGTCGCGACGGAGTTGCAGAGTTCCGTAATCTCGCTCACCGCCTAAAGTTTGTAAACACAAACTAGGATATCGATATTGGTGCTGTGACAAATTGTTAACACTAAGCCACTTCGCTCCGTGACCAAGATTGCTTGTGTAAGCAGTATTGCTTGAGACAGTGCAATAGTCTTTCTGATTGGAGAAAAGGGTGGAGGAGAGAAATTATTGATGCACGGAGGAAAAGTCACGCCCTTAAAGGGAGGCACTTATTTGTAAAGGTCAAAGTTATTGGATGAATTAAGTAGTGACGTTGAAGCAGACTTGGCTTGACGAGTGTATTAGGGATCCCAGGTGGGAGTCCTCTGGTGTACTTAATCAAACTAAGTTGTAGAAGTAGTGAAGAAAATGAAGAAAATAATCAAACCGTTTTAGATATCCTTCAGAAGCATATGCTAAGTGGTACTTGACTAAGTAGGTCAAAAGAGGCATGGGGCCTACAGATGAGTGACTTACAATTATACAATGATGACAAGAAAGTGAAGAAAACTGAAAGTGAATGATGAAATATGATATCATAGAAGGAAAAGTTAACAGAAATAAAACCAGTAATTAAAGAGAGAAGGAAACTGAAAGTGATGGTGGCAACAGAGCTAACATAATTCTATGTAAAAACTAAGTACGGACGGCAGTTAGCCGTCAACTTAATTCCTCGGGAGTAGATTAATTCCCAAGTTGGAGAATTTTAGACATCCGATACCCAAGTTATTACAGCGCCGGCCTCGCATTCTCGCGAGCCTCGGTTTGAATCCGGGGACAACTGTCGGAATGATTTGATTAACTACACCGTTACAGGTGATTCTATTCAGGTATGACAACGACGAAAGTTCACAATGGAAACGTACCAGCTTAATCATGAAGCTACGAGTGATGCTAATTCTCTGTAAAAACTAAGAACGGACGGCAGTTAGTAGTCGAATAATTCCTCGGTAGTAGATTAATTCCTAGGTTGGAGAATTTTAGACATCCGATAGCTAAGTTGGTAGAGCGCCGGCCTCGCATTCTCGCGACCCACGTTTCGAATCCGGGGACGACTCTTGGAGTTATTTGATTGACTACACCGTCACAGGTGATTCTATTCAGGTATGACAACGACGAAAGTCCACAAAGGAAACGTACCAGCTTAACCACGAAGCTACGAGTAATGTTATTTCTCTATAAAAACTAAGTACGGCGGCACTTAGCAGTCGACTTAATTTCTCGGGAGTAGATTAATTCCCAGGTTGGAGATTTTTAGACATCCGATAGCTAAGTTGGTAGAGCGCCGGCCTCGCATTCTCGCGGGCCTCGGTTCGAATTCGGGAACGACTGTCTGAATTATTTGATTGACTACACCGTCACAGGCGATTATATATATATATATATATATATATATATATATATATATATACGTACATATATATATACATATATTTATATGCATATATATATATATATATGTATATATAAATATATATATATATATATATATATATAGATATATATATATATATATATATGCACGATAGGATATAAAAAAGTCGGGCTGAGAAAGGAGTTTTATGGATGAATTCTATGGGCGTTCCCTTTGTCTTCTCCATCGAGGATTGTCTCTTGTGGAGACACTTCAGTCCATGTAAATAACCTACTCGTAAGTCGGATTGAGCCACCGTGGTGAAGTACAGAAGCTGTATTGTCCCTCAAGTGAGAGGCTGATCCTGCAGTGTACTCAAGGCTGAATACTTTCGTTTTCACTTTCACACATATACGTATACACGTACATATGCATGCACATTTACATACAAATGTACTGTACATGTACATATGCAATTTATACATATGTACATGTTTATATGTACATGTCCACATGCATCTATACGTACACTCACACACACACACACACACACACACACACACACACACACACACACACACACACACACACACACACACACACACACACACACACACACACACACACACACACAAGATTGCTTTTATGTGTGTGTGTGTGTGTGTGTGTGTGTGTGTGTGTCTGTGTGTGTTTGTGTGTTGTGTGTTTGTGTGTAATGTTTTTCGTTATAATAACACCATGGATCTCACAAATCTAAAATACGAGCTTTCGGTTGAAAGCTTGTATTTTAAATTTGTGTAATGTTTTTCGTTATAATAACACCATGGATCTCGGAAGCCTTGTGTTTGACCTCCCTTCAAGATACAAACTATTCGGAAAATTGAGAAAATCACTAAGAAAATAGTGGATATAGAATTAGCTCTGGTCTTCAATCGAACACACACACACACACACACACACACACACACACACACACACACACACACACACACACACACACACACACACACACACACACACACACACACACGCACACACACACATATATTGTATTGGGGGCTAATGAGTGCGCAAAAATTTAAAGGTGCAATGTTATATTTAGATACACACACAAAAATGGCCCAAACACAAAATGCGTGCAACTGTTTACAATGCTGCTTAGAAACTGAAGCCACGCTCTCCAATTCGTGCCCCCCCCCCAAAAAAAAAGGCGCGCATCGCATCTGCGATATCTTAAATACACAATAGCATAATATAAATAATACAATAAATATATATATACACCGTGCCAACACATCGCTCGGCCCACGTCACTCGGTGCCCACACCGAGAAAAAAAACAAAACAAAAACTGACGGAGCGAAGAGAATTTAAATTATACAAAGATAAGCCACACACAAACCACACACACAACAGTGTCAGACAGAAGTGTGGGACAAATGGATTTAAAAGCACACCCAAATACATTAAACAAACACATACACATATGAGGACATAAAGACAATACAGACAACACAAAAAGGAACATAAGATTGGCGGCAGTTAACCAAAAGACAAATAGAGCAATTGCCGGACGTCCGGTACATGACACTTAATATCTAAACACGACAAAATACAATACAAGAATACATAAATGGGAAACATTACAAGAATACATAAATGGGAAACATCACAAGAGTACATAAATGGGAAACATCACAAGAATACATAAATGGGAAACATCACAAGAATACATAAACGGGAAACATTACAAGGATACATAAATGGGAAACATCACAAGAGTATATAAATGGGAAACATCACAAGACTACATAACACTACACAATGAAAATTCAGGTAATTACAGGACCCCTTGACCTAAGGTCATAACAATGAGGGGTAGCTAAACAAGGCAGAGTTCTTGATGGGGGCCCAGGAAGTGGCCGGGTAAAGGTTGGGATAGGCACTTGAGTCTTTTTGAGCCTATCAGCGAGTGCAATCTCGCTAAGGCCTGTAGAGGGGTAACAAATCCTGAACTTGTTAGGATGTAGGCGTTGTCACCAAAAGGGGGCCCACAAATTTACAATTTAATTTTGACTGGCGATCAGGCATGCTTTTGAAAACATGATCACCCACACTGATGGTCACAGGTGTTGCACGAGCATGTTGTTGTTTCAACATGTCGGCCTTTGAAACAACCAGTTTATCTCTAACAGAAGTATAAATGTCATGCAGCACATGACTCTGTAGTTTACTATAGTCATCTACATTGTAGAGGGGACGAGCAGGGCTGTCAAGCACATCATATGGGAGCCGTTTCTCAACTCCAAAGATAACATAATGAGGCGTTTTGCCCGTGGAAACATTAATGGTGCTATTGATACAAGCACTAACATGGGGAAGCCAATCCTCCCAAGACTCATGAAAATTACTAGCAAGGTGACGTAGGATCTCTAAAATTTTCCTGTTCGTCCTCTCCACAAGACCATTGGACGCTGGATGATAAGCAGTCACGAATGTCTGTTTGATACCATAACGTTCACAAATACCTGCCAAAACCTCGTTCCTAAATTCAGTCCCATTATCACTAAGGAGCACCGAAGGAGTGGTGTATGGACACAACACATGGGAAACTAAAGCATGTGCTACAACTGGTACAGATTTGTTACGTAAGGGAGCTAAGACCACAAAACGACTAAAGTGATCCACGCACACAAGGATATACACAGAGCCCTGCGTGCTACGAGGCAGTTGCAAAAGGTCTATAGCCACAGTCTGAAAAGGGCGAGAAGGAGTAGGGTACTCTAAAATGGGAGCAGTGCTCGTAGAACCTTTGTTCTGGGCACAAGAACTACACCGGGCTACATGAGAGGTAATGTCTAGTCGCATTTTAGGCCAATAATACTTCTTCCGTGCCATAGCCAGAGTTTTGTCACGACCTGGGTGACCAGCCTGAGGGGCATCATGAGCAAGGGACAAAACAACGGGAACTAGAGACTCAGGGATCACTAGCTGTGCCACATCCTGCTCAAACACTCCACATTACAAATGAGAACCTCGTCCTGCAGGGAACATTGGTACAGAGGTACTGGTAAAGCTGGTAAGGTGGAATCATCACCAGACTCCAAAGCATAAATGACAACAGACCAAACAGGGTCTTCACGCTGAGATTTGGCCACATCCTGCAGGGAAAAGTTATGAATCACGGTAACAGCAGCAAGAGGGATATTCCGTGAAAGTGCATCAGCAACATGGTTCGCACGCCCGGGGATATGCTTTAGGGTTGGATTGAATTCCTCAATCGTGAGGAACCATCTGGCTAGGCGACCTGACAGATTTTTGCCCTTAAAAAGCTGAGTGACAACAGTGTGGTCCGTGTAGACTGTAATAGGATATCCAAAAATGATATCACGGAAGTGCTTTAAAGCCCACACCACTGCCAGGGCCTCTAAATGAGTAACAGAGTAACGGGACTCAGGCTTGTTAAGAATGCGACTAGCATATGCAATAACATGAGGTCTACATCCATCTACTTGTTGCATGAGTACAGCTCCAATACCTGTACCAGAAGCATCTGTACAAATAGTAAAGGGGATACTATAATCAGGGAAAGCCAACATAGGTGCCTCAGTAAGAGCAAGCTTCAAGGAATCAAAACTTGTCTGATGGACATCACGCCACTGGAAGGAAGAGTCCTTCTTGAGAAGGCGAGTGAGAGGGGAAGCAATTGAAGCAAAGTCTTTTATGAATGCACGATAGTATCCTGCAAGTCCAAGGAAGGAACGTACATTTTCAACCGACTTCGGTATAGGGAAGTCCTTGACTGCCTTGATCTTTTCACCTGTGGTATGGCTACCATGCTTGTCCACAACATGACCTAGGAACTGGATACTAGCCTTGAAAAAGGAACACTTGGGTAAGTTGAGTTTCAACCCAGCTTCAGCAAAACGTTGCAAAACCATGGACAACTTAGAAAAGTGGCTTTCCATACCTTTGGAAACTAGAATCAAATCATCCAGGTAAACAAAAAGTCCATTTCCAATTAAGCCATGAAAAATGGAGTTAACTAAACGCTGAAAGGTCAAAGGAGCATTCCACAAACCCATGGGGCAACGAAGCCATTCATAGTGCCCACTGGGAGTCGAGAAGGCCGTGATCTTACGAGACTTCTCCTCCAGGGGTATCTGCCAAAAACCTGCTTTTAAATCTAAAGTGGTGAACACCGTATTACCATTGCCAATGGACTGAAGAAGCTCGCTTAAGATAGGCAGAGGATAATGATCTGGAAGAGTGACCTCATTGACTTTCCTATAATCAACAACAGGACGAAAAGATCCATCTTTCTTAGGCACTAGGAGAAGAGGCGAGTTCCACTCGGAGTGGGACTCCTGTACAACACCTTCACTCAACAAATCGTCAACCAAGGATTGGGCTATAAGCCGACGAGAGTGAGGTAGCCTGTAGGAGGGGACGTAAACAGGACGAGTGCCTGGCTGAAGATCAATTCTATGAACCACACGGTCCGTAACCCCTAACGGATCACCTGGTAAAGCCAAAGCCTGACGGTGGGTAACTAGCAGGTCAAGGAGACGAGGCGTCTCTTCAGGAAAATCAATCTCGCCTACAAATGTGGCAAGCTCAGAAACTAAGTGAGCAGGGTCACGTGTTGGAAGAGACTGTAGAACAGAAGCTGCTATAATAGGCGAATCCTGGAAAGCGGCAACGTGTACCACCTCAAAGGAGCCTAAGTGACTGCCAGGAGAGAGAGGAATAGGAGCACCCGTGACATTGGTTACCATCGCTGTGGTAACATGATCCTCACGAATAGTGGAGAGAGTTCCTTCTAGTGCAAGCCGACGAATACGAATAGAGTCAGGCAAAGAGAGAACGTCAGACCCAATCGGGGCACCTGAGACGCGCACTGGAACTCGAACAGAACTAGAAGGTTCAATTAGATGCTCTCCTACAACAGCAGCACCATGAGCAACAGGGGTAGAGCGCTTAGAAGTTGGGACAGGCACATGTGCGGACTGATCAAGCACAGGAGAATCACAAACAGAAACTGGCCTATCCGAAGCAGAGATATCAAAATTGCAGAAAGTCACTACACGGCGACTAGGAGAAATATCTATGCTATGAGCTGTAAGAGCATCAATACCCAAGAGACAATCACACTTAAGGGCAATGCCAGAGACAACAGCAAAAGTGACATTGAAGACTGTAGCATGCGAGGGAAACTGTAAAGGAAGACAAACAGATCCAAGAACAAGCAAGGGAGAACCTTGCACAGAATGCAAATTATTACAAAAGGGAGATAAAGGGAGATTATACAATTCCCGTAGAGCAAAGTAAGCCTTTCTACTTAAGAGACTACATTCTGCACCAGTATCTACAGTGACAGAAAGAGGCGTATCCCTAGTAAGAAATTGAAAGGTAAGTAATTGAGAAGACTCAACAGCCACAAAGGGAATTATTTGAGACCGAACATTGCTGGTCAACTCTTTGGGTTGGGAAACACGCGCTGGGGAAAATGGGATTGACGAGGCTGGTGAGAAGTCTCATCCCTAAGTTTCAAAACATTGAAACATCGATCAGTCGAGTGTTTACAATGAGCACGGATATGGCAATAACTGAGTCTACCTGGAGGTTCTACTCTGGAAAGGTCATGCGACAGATTAGAAGAAACAGTAGGTACACTCCTGCGAACAGGGGACAGTCTTGACTTGTGTACTTGGCGCCTACGGCGGTAACAAAAGTCGCTCGAATGACCAGACATGTTACAAAAGGTACATAACAGGGGAGGGGGGGTAACTGTAGACTGAGGGGAACTATGAGTAGGAACTGTAGACTGAGAGAACTGAGGAGAACAAGGGACATGACCATGTTGATGAGCATTGCTAATACACAAGGAACTAGACGGTACTTCCCCTAGTTTACGAGAAAGCTGTGACGCAAAAGACAATAGAGTCTCATCAGGCTTATACATGAGAGAAGATGCTGCTCTTCTCTCAGAAGGCACAAAAAAAAAAAAAGAATGTACATTAGAAATTCTAAAATAAGACGAAATCTATCTAAAGGTATATTGCCATTAACTACCCAATCTGACTGTAAAAGTGACTCTAAAGCGTCAACAGCAAGGATACTGGCCTGAGCTTGCGCCCGTCTATAATCAAGAGTGCCCAGTCGGGATACGAGAGTATCAGCCAGTTTGAAGCACCAATGGAACGCACCACCACCAGGAGTATCTGAAAAAAGTTTAAGGAAGTTAGACCTAAAGGTGTCATAATTATAGTCCAGAGATTTAGGATCTAAACACGACGCCGAAAGTAACTCCGATGCTAGAGAATTTGGCACAATCTGGGACCTCACAAAGGAGATCTTTTCAGGCCCCGTCGAAACATTGGACTGGACAATGGCGTCCTCACATTGGCGGATAAAATCAGCCGCCCTATAATGAGGATCTTGACCAGAAAATTGCACCACCGACGGGTTTTGATGGAGCAACGTCAACTTGTGAGCCATTGTCTCAGATGAGCTTAGCGGACTGATAAACGAAGGCCTCTTAGACTTAGACATGATAGGAGATGACAACCTTAACCCACTTCGTAAAAGCA
>NC_134784.1:11941938-11944438 GCF_046742065.1 Oratosquilla oratoria
CACTTCGCAAGCAGGGTGCAAGCGAACACATTGTAACAATTCTATAGAATCTTTATTCGAAAGGTATGGGTACTTCTGTGATTGGACCATATAAACACTCAGTAAAGATAAAGATCGAGAAAGAAGAACGGCAACGCGATACAATTTCATCCAAGCTATTTACAGCTTGCCTAGAAGACATTTTCTGAGGGTTGAATTGGGAAGGGAAAGGTTTGAAAATTAATGGGAACATTTCTATTACTCCTAGATTTGTGAAGGACATTACTTTCATGTCAGAAAGAGTAGAAGTCTTTCAGTATATGCTGAATGATATTAGAAAGGAAAGTCTCAAAATAGGTTTGAAGATGAATAAAAATAAGACCAAAGTAATATTCAACACGAAAGTTCAAATTAAAGCAATTATAATCAAAAGTGAGTCTTGAAAAAGTTTAAGAGTATAATGATGTTGGACAGATGCTAAAACTGAATTAAGATAATGAAAATAAAAGTCTATCACAACTGGTTGGAAAATGTTTGTTGATATAAGATCATGAGAGCTTGTCTACCTATATGTCTGGAAAGCAACGTTTACCATCAATGTATAATACCAGCTATAATCTACGAATGTGAGACTTGAAAATTGACGAAGGTGATGGAGATAATCTAAGGCAGGGGTGGGCAACCTTTTTGAGTGTGGCTGGTAAAATCAGCCAAATCTTTGTTACAAAATTTTCTCGCGTGCCAACAGTGTAAAATTATAGGCCTACATATGAATATGGGCCCCCTCTTTTCATCTCCTAGAGCCCTAATCCGCAGGCCAACGCAACAAACGGTTACAAATTATCATACAATAGAACTAGGAGATTTATCAATTATTTTTAAATCGAGTTCTGGGTTTCGCGTGCCGGAAAATGGTCGACAGTGTGCCAGGTTCTGCACGCGTGCCAAGAGTTGCCCACCCCTGGTCTAAGAAGTAGCCAGGAGAGAATGGAGAGCCCGATACTAGGAATGGAGCTGAAAAACGGGAAGAAAACAGATTGGGTGAGATATTAGAGTGAAAGCTATCGTGGAGGCGGCAAAATAAAGAAAATGGAACTGGGGAATGACGAAATAAAGAAGTTTGCAGGAGTGATGTGGTAGGGAATGGTGCAGTCCTCTTAACCCCAGAATCACATCGCTGTTTTTGACGAACGTAAACCACATCGCCGGGAGAATTTTATCCTTTTTTGGAAAAAAACATGCTTAACTTCAAAACAGGTTTATTATAAAATAAACATTGAAAGAGTAACTCTTAAACTTTAGAATGATGATATGTAAACTTAATTAGTACTTTATGTTAACCCTGTACGTGATTTAATGCAAAGTAAGGTAAAATCACTAAACGTGTCACCCACATGCGCGCGGGAGAAAATCTCCCTGCGATATGGTTCTAGGGTTAAGTCGAAATATATAGACTGTCCGTCCCCAGTCTTTTCATCTGCTCCGACTGTGATGCTAGTTGTGATTTATAAATGTGTTACTACATTTTCCATCAGTAATATATATATATATATAAATATATATATATATATATATATATATGTATATATATATGTATATATATATATATATATATATATATATATATATATATATTGATAAGTATTTTAGACAAATTATTTGGATGATGGAGAACATAAACACAGGGGAAGGCTCGGAACCCTATGCACTCTAACGTTTCGTTCGCGTAGAACTTCTTCAGAGAGTGTATGTAGAACTGCAATTGGAGTTTATGTACTAAATCTATTTATCTTTTCGGACACTTGGGAAAGGTCGTTTTTCTGGCGTGTTTTAGAATTAAAATACTAGTTTCTTTAGCTAAATTGATAAACCCTCCTCGATGATTCGATGAATTATTAGTAGAAATATATGCTGATTCAATAATTCTTTTAGTGAATTTATCAAAACCTTTATGTAGCACTTCAGCTTCTCTCCAGTTTGGTAAATGATCGAATTTTTTCCGCATGAACTACTAAAGAATTAGATGTCCTATGTGCTTTTATGTCGTTTTTTATGTTCATAAATTCTTTTTTCTAATCCTCTTGACGATTCGCCATAATAAGCCATTGAGCAACTATTACACGGGATTTTGTATACGACGCTGTTTTCGGAATTGGTTCTCTTTTCAGAAGTCTTTATTAAATCACCTATCCTCTTGTTAGTTATTTTAGCTATGTTTATACCTGATTTTGTTAAATATTTGTCTATTATTGGTGACGTTTCTGAGCCAGGTACTGATATAAAATTTGTATTATTTTTATCATTTCTCTCTTTCTTTCCGCGATTGTAAATATTTATTGCTTTTCTTTTTGTTCTTTTCAACATTCCCTCTGGATATCCAAGTTTGTCAAAGGTTTTCATAATGTAATCAAATTCGCCTTCTAGGTATTCATTACTACAGATTCGTAGTGCCCTGAGAAAAAATCCTATTACTATACCACTCTTTGTCCTATCATCATGTGCGGAGAAGTAATGTACTAAA
>NC_134784.1:11954438-11961938 GCF_046742065.1 Oratosquilla oratoria
GACGTTCAACCGAATCATCACCTGCTCATGAGTTCGACACGGATCCATTAGGCTACCGCTGTTAATGCCATAAGTGGTAAGAACTCTCAACACAGAAGTAAAATCCACTCAGGCACTGTGTCGTTCTTGTCACCACTGTGCAATGTGACTCATTTCAGGAACCCCCGTCCCTCTACAACCTCAAGGAACCACTTTTCGATCAACTGCGATGTCGCCAGGCGATTTTATTCAGGTAAATATAGATCTCTTAATACCCCAGAGATTAACACAGGCCCTGCCACATAGTCGAGGAAAAACAACGCAGTTGTGTGTGAACGCCTCCATTGACTTACAGTGTAATTGACTTACCGCGGTTCAAGCCGCTAGTGTGAACAGGGCCTTACTATCCCAATGATTAAGATAATCTCGGTTTGAATAAGACCGAGAGACAAGAAGACGAAGAAAAATTGTTGTTGTTGTTGTTGATGTTGTTGTTTTTTGTTACTGTTGTGAACAATCTCGCGATGATGTCGTGCGGAAGAAGAGAAAGGGGAAGAAGAGAAAGGAGAAGAAGAAGAGGAAGGAAAAGAAGATGGAGAAGAAGAAAGAGAAGAAGGCGAAGAAGAAGGAGAACAAGAAGAGGGAGGAAAAGAAGGAGGAAAGCAAGAAGAGGAAGAAGAAGAAGGGAAAGAGGAGGAACAGAAGCAAATAACACAGAAGGAAGAGGAGAATAAAACGAAGAAGAAGAAAGAGGAGGAGGAGGAGGAGGAGGAGAAGAAAAATGAGAGTAAGAAGGAGAAGAAAAAAGAAAAAGGAGTAGGACAGGAAAAACGAGCATAAGAAGCAAATAAAAAAAGGAAAAGGAAGAGAAAAAGAAGAAGGTGCATAAGGAAGAGGAGGAGAAAAATAAAAGAAGGAAGAGTAGATGAGGTGAAGTAGAAGGAAGAAGAGTAGGAAAAGGAATAGGGAGAAAAGGAGAAGAAGGAGAAGTAGAGTAAGAAAGAATGAAGAGGAAGAGAATAAAAATAATAGGAAGAAGAAAAAAAGAAGCAAATGGGGAAGAGGAGAACAACAGAAGAAAAAGAAAAAGAAAAAGAAGAAACAGAAAAAGAAGGAGGAGGAGGAGGAGGAGGAGGAGGAAGAGGGGACGAAAAAGAAATGAAAAGAGGAGACGAAGACGTGGAAGAAGAAAAAAGGGGAAAAAGAAGAGAAGAAGAAAATAAGCGAAGACTAAAGAAGACGAAAAAGAAAATGAAAAGACTGAGGAAGAAATAGAAAAACGAGAATGAAGAAAATAAATTATAATAATAAGAATCTTTAACACCATTATGATGGCGCACCTAACATGTATAGTACTGATTTACGTGAGTATATGGCAGCACTTAATCAGTATGGTCGAGCTGATTACACCGATTTCAGACTTCATTCCCAACCACAGCCATTATTCCAACGTACCAAACATACTTCACATCTAGCACTTCTCACCATACATACAACCTTGCCCAGCCGGATTAAGCCACCGTGGTGAGGTACAGAGGCCGTATAGTCCCTCAGGGGATAGGCCGGTCATGCAGTGGACCATTAAGATTGAACTACTATTATTACTACCTTCGGAGAATCATGGAACATCACTGGAATGACTTTGTGCCAGACCAGTGACTGCTCCTCGAGGCTCAGTCAAAGTCTGTGACCAGCACCATTCATGAACATAAACCTCGGCCATGTGGACATTTGGCACGCTTCTCTGATGTTGATTCCACTCACAGGGTTGCCTCCACAAGATACAACCTATAGCTAGCGATAGCCTCAAGCGATAGGATTTGTTAAAGTTGCCCCTTCACTTGCAGCAGCATGTATATCTTTATGAATATATTATATAAGTAATATTCCTTTTCAGCAATCGTTATATATTATGTACATTCTGTTTTTTTATATAATACATAGTAATCACATATTACTAAAGGCTTTTGCCCAAATTATTGTACACATAAATGTTGCATCAGGTTTCTCAAGCCGATTTCTGTATGTGCCTACGATTGATTAAATCCTCACAAACAAAAAAAGTCCACGAGACTATAAAAATAATCGAGGATGTGGGTATGCCTCACATCTGTCATAACTCTACCTTCCTTCCATTTCATTCTTTCCTTACACTAAACCCCCAAACCCCTCCCTCCCTCCCTCTCCCCCATCTTATCTATCCTGCCCTCTAACTAACTCTTTAGGGACAGAGGGAAACCAAAAACTATTTTTGTCTTTACCTAATCTGAGACCAAATCTGTCGAGAACTGTCTGAGATGGAAAGGGTGTCTACACTGGAGCTTGCTCAAAGAAAACGTGCTGAAAGGCGACGGTGTATGTGTGAAGCTACGCGCCTCCTGGTGTGTGCTCCCAGTTGATGATGCTATATCATTTACTACTATTCTTTCTGTATTCATCATGATAATTACTTGTGCTGTATCATAATTACTTGTGATGTTCAATTATCATTATCACCAATATTATCGGATATCATTCAGGGTTACACGATAGCGGTATTTCTGTTCCATTATCGTTAACAACTGAGGTTGAGTACTTTCTTGCACAAACAGAGAAGTCGTGTAAAGAAGGAGGAGGAGGAGGAGGAGAAGGAGGAGGAGGACACCGACCAAGAAACAAAGCGATAATGACTGCCATGGTGTTAGAGATGATGCTAATTGTGATGACAGTGATGATAACGTTGATAGGGCGGCTGCGCTTGGCGGCCGATACGAGATAATGATTACGTTACTATGGAGACCATCTGTTGGGAGTAATCATCGGGTCAGGTGGGAAATGTCCCGACCCTGTGTTTAGTGCAATAACTTCTACTTGTTGCAATATTACCAGCATTTACTACGATAACCAATATATCGTAGGGCAACCCCGCTGTTATTGTAATAACTGATATTTGACGTGGAAGCCTTTGCTAGGCGATAGTATGCCATCTTTCTTGTCCACTCGCCTCCCGCCCTCCTCCACTTTCCATTCTTTCCCGTTGCCGTAGGTTTACTTGTGCTTTCTCTCGCGATTATCTTGTCTCGTTATTTATTAACTGCCTTGAGTCCAGTTACTACACCCACCCACACACAAACACGCTTACTTCTCCATATCCTTCCTCTTCTCTCTCACTTCTCTCTCTCATTGCTTTCCTTAATCGCATCTGATGTTCCTCTTCGGTTCATGAAACTTTAAGATATTTTCTTATATTCATACACACACGCACACACACAGACACACAGACAGACACACACACACACACACATAAACACACACACACACACACACACACACACACACACACACACACACACACACACACACACACACACACACACACACACACACACACACACACACACACACACACACACATATCTATATCTATATCTATATATATATATATATATATATATATATATATATATATGTATATATATATATATATATATATATATATATATATATATATATATAGATTGAGAGAGGCGAGTAAATGCCTTGGGGGATTAAAAAGTGTAATGAGAAATAGACATTTGGGAATGGATGCTAAGAGGAGATTGTATGAAGGAGTGATCATGCCGACAGCACTGTACGGGGCAGAAACACGGAACATAAGAGAGGAAGAGAAAAGGAGTTTGAATGTATTTGAGATGAAATGCCTGAGAAATATGATAGGAGTTACTGGTTACTAGGCTGGATAGAGTGAGAAATGAGGTGAGGAGGAGAACAGGGGTGGAAAGGGAGTTGGGAGATTGGGTTGATGAAAGAGCATTAGGATGGTTTGGACACATGGAAAGAATAAGTGAAGAAAGATTAGTA
The DNA here is from genome assembly GCF_046742065.1 of Oratosquilla oratoria. Taxonomy (NCBI): domain Eukaryota; kingdom Metazoa; phylum Arthropoda; class Malacostraca; order Stomatopoda; family Squillidae; genus Oratosquilla; species Oratosquilla oratoria. The sequence continues at coordinate 11,958,258 of NC_134784.1, forward strand.
AAAGAGGTGTGGAAGACAGAGGTGGAAGAAGTGAACATGAGGGGGCGACCTAGGATGAGATGGATGGATGTGGTTAAAGGGGCATTGGGAAAGAGGGAAATGTCTGTTGAGGAAGGACGGGAGAGGACAGAAGATAAGGGTGAATGGAGAAAGGTTGTGTATGGATGATGCTGTGATACATGAGGGGGAGTAGGTGGGGGGTTGGGGGTGAGGTAGTATGTATGAGAAATAAATTGACGCAGCCCGAAGGGATTTCTCCCCGTCTTCTTTTCTACATGAGGGGACGGGGAGGGGGGGGGGTCACCGAATTAATGAAGCGGCCTTGCTGTGGATGTGCTGTGTATTGCGATACTGCTTCTGACCCAAGGCTGTGGACAAGATGCAAGGATGACCCGTCATCCAGGAGGTGCCAAGATAAGAGGGAGGGAAGAAGGTGGAGGGGAGTGGAGTATGTTGGGGATGGAATGGGTGGGAATGGTTTCTATGCCTTTGTCTACCTCCCGCGTAAGGGGGAGAAAAGCCTTTGGTATATGTATGTATAATTATATATATATATATATATATATATATATACATATATGTGTGTGTGCATATATATATATATATATATATATATATATATATATATGCAATAAAAACACTAGGAGCGTGTGTTCACAAATGCGTAAGTAACCACTAGCAAGAGTAAACTTACGAGGCAGAGCGCTTTCGTAAATTACATCTTCAGTGCAGATACAAAGAAGGAATTATAAAATTAAGAAACAAGGTACAGAGTATATGACATAGTGAAGAGGGCATTCGGAGAGGTAGTGGTAGAAGTACACGTGATGGACGTTTGAACCGTCCTGGTAACCAATAAGTATGGAACAACTGCTCATAATTTATATTATAAATTAAAATAATTTTGAAATTTCATGCACCTTCAGGCACCTTAATTGAACTGATCAAATTGTGTGTTAAAGATTGCAAATTCCAATTTAATGATAAATTTCATTCTCAGAAATTTGCCATGAGCATGGGTAATCCTCTCTCCCCCGTATTGAGTAATTTATATATGGAATTTTTTTAAACTAAAATTTTAAGTAAGATCATTCCCCCCAACATAACATGGATGCGGTACATTGATGACATCCTATGTCTGTGGCCCATTCAAGATAATGTAAATGATTTTTTATGTAAACTTAATAATTTGGTCAGTTCCATTAAGTTCACGGTGGAGATAGAGAGTGAAGGTATTTTGCCTTTCCTTGATTGCAATGTCTACCACCGTGAAAGTGAGTTGAAGTTTAGTGTATATCGCAAACCAACCAATGTTTGTTCATATATACACTATTATTCCTCACACCCTGATGGCGTAAAGCGATCTGTTTTTTCTTCGATGTTCCTCAGGGCCCTACGCATTTGCAGCCCAGAGTACATCGATGATGAAATAAGATGTATTTACGACATTGGTACTAAGCTACAATACCCCACACATGTTCTTGACACAGCTTACAATCGTGCTAAAAGGACATTTTATAACCTTAGGTCAACTCAAACTTTCAATATTAATAACTTGCTAGTTCTACCGTACCAAGAGAACCTGCATTAATTAATGTAGTTTTCAACAATAAGAACACTGTAAGACAATTGCTCATTAATAATTTTGTCAATAGTGATAAAGGGTGTGTGTACAAAATACCTTGTAATTCATGTAATCAGTTTTATGTTGGTCAGATTGCTAAAGCACTCAAAACACGAATCAATCAACACAAGAAATACGTTAGAGAGGGAAACCAATCTAGCGGTATATTCAACCACATGAACCATTTTAACCACCCAGCTGACTGGGACAACGCTAAAGTCATCACATACAACAACAACATAACAGAAATAAATTTAATTGAATGCAGTTTGATCAAATCTAGTAAGGGAATAAATGTTAATCTCCATCAAGGTTTGTACAAATTAGATAGTTATATTTCTCATGAAATTAAAAAATTATTGAAATTATAATATAAAGTATGAGTAGTTGTCCCATACTAGTTGGTTACCAGGACTGTTCAAACATCCGTCCCGTGTACTTCGTCCACTACCTCTCTGAATGCCCTCTTCACTATGTCATATATTCTGTACCTTGTTTCTTCATTTTATTAACCTTCTTTGTATCTGCACTGAAGATGTAATTATACGAAAGCGCTCTGCTTTGTTAGTTTACTTTTCCTAGTGGTTACTTGCGCATATATATATATATATATATATATATATATATATATATATATATATATATGCGCACAACTAACGGTCGGCGAGTGTGGGGGGACAACGTGACCGGGGTGAGGTCACGCAGGGTCGTCAGATCACCATGTAAGCTGTTGACGGACTTTGATTTTTATTCTGTATTCAGTCCACTGAGGAAGGCCCAAGAGGTCGAAACGTCTGGTTCTGAATAAAGCTCCATACTCTAGCCTTAACGTTTCATTTTGCCACCTCACCTCCATATATATATATATATATATATATATATATATATATATATATATGTATGTATACACTTATATACATATATATATATGTATATATATATATATATATATATATATGCGTAGGTAACCACCAGGAAAAATAAACTAACGAAGCTTAGATCTTTCTAATAATTACATTTCAGTGCTAATACAAAGAAGGAATTATAAAGAGAAGAAACAAGGTACAGAATATATGACTGAGTGAGACATGGCGAAGAAGGATTTGAGAGGTAGTGGGAGTACACGTGACTTTCACTGCCGTTTTAGTAATAAACAATTATGGGACGATTGCTCACAACTGGTACAATACAATTTAAACAAAAGCTGATAAATCGAATGCTGTAGTAATTATGAACAAAAAGGATTATTTAATCAAAATAAACGAACTACTCAGGGATCAAAATACTTATGTCCAACTTATAAAGAATCCCACTGAAATAGTAAATAGCCATTTCAATATGAAGATAAAAAGATTGTTAAGTGGAATTAGTGAACTCATCAAATTTTTTATTTCTATCAGCCCTCTTTTGCCTTACATGTATAGTTTAATTAAGATACATAAGCCAAATTACCCGGTAAGGCCAATTATTTCTTCAATAGGTTGGTAACAATTCTTAGTCCGTTAGTTGAAACTATCTTCACTTGCCATGTTAAGAACACTTTAGACCTTATTAACAAACTAGGTGAGGTAAAACTAGATTGCAAGTTTAAATTAATAAGTTCTGACATTGTTACTTTATATACTGAAGTTCCTTTGGATGATCTTCTAATCTATTTAAAAGAAGAGTTAGATAAGCACGATTTACCATTACCCTCAGGCATTTTAATTGAACTGATTAAATTGTGTGTTAAAGACTGCAAGTTCCAATTTATTGATCAAGTATAATTCCCAGAAATTTGACACGAGCACGGTAATCCTCTCCTCCCCGTATTGAGTAATTTATATATGGATTTTTTTTTAAAACTAGAATATTAAGTAAGATTATTCCCTCCAACATCATATGGCTGCGGTACATTGATGACATCCTATGTTTGTGGCCCATTCAAGTTAATGTGATTTTTTCCCCCTAAACTTAACAATTTGGTCAGTTCTATTAAGTTCACGATGGAGATAGGGAATCAAGAGATTTTGCCTTTCCTTGATTGTAATATCTACCGCCGTGAAAGTGAGTTGAAG
>NC_134784.1:11976938-11986938 GCF_046742065.1 Oratosquilla oratoria
ATTAAACAACTTCTTTCCTTTTTATCCTTTGGAGGATATTTTTCTTGTGGATTTCCACCCCCCCCTTTATGTATTTATTTTTTCCCTATGTTTCTATAATTACTACTTTATCAAAGAAATTAAACAACTTCTTTCCTTTTTATCCTTTGGAGGATATTTTTCTTGTGGATTTCCACCCCCCTCCCCTTTATCAATTTATTTTTTTCCCTATGTTTCTATAATTAATACTTTATCAAAGAAATTAAACAACTTCTTTCCTTTTTATTCTTTGGAGGATATTTTTCTTGTGGATTTCCCCCCCCCCCCTTTATGTATTTATTTTTTCCTTATGTTTCTATAATCAATACTTTATCAAAGAAATTAAACAACTTCTTTCCTTTTTATCCTTTGGAGGATTTTTTCTTGTGGATTTCCACCCCCCCCTTTATTTATTTATTCTTTTCCCTATGTTTCTATGATTAATACTTTATCAAAGAAATTAAACAACTTCTTTCCTTTTCATCCTTTGGAGGATATTTTTCTTGTGGTGATTTTCCCCCCTTAGGGATTTCCACCCCCCTTTATTTATCTATTTTTTTCCCTATGGAAGATATTTTCCTTCGAGGGATCATCTGATGTCACCGCATTTGCTTGATAATTACGAGATCTGGCGCAGTCCAATGCTTAAGGGGTTATTACACTGGGTAATTTTTCTCCCACATCCTCCCTCCAACCTCCATTTGAATGATTAGAATATAGTCTTGCTTATAGAAATCTATACTTGTTTAAGAACACGTCAACAGTATGTCTAACATTCTCTTAGTTCACCATTCAGCTTTGCTAAATATGACGGGAAGGTAATTTGATATTTGGAGATTTGAAAAAAAAAAATAATAATAATAATAATGTTGTGACCGGAGTCGTTTTCACTCAAACGAATTCTCAACTCTCGGCGCTGGTGAAGCCTGTGGAAGCCCAGTGTGATAACCCCTTTAATCACAGGTGACTGTGTTGAGCTTCTTATGCCCGTCAATAGTAAATTATATACAGGGGTACCTGGACAGGTAGCGTGGACAAAATCTCCCGGTACAGGTAGCATGGTGTCATATCTGTTAGTTTCACTTTGGGCGCTTATACCCAGTTACCATTATGCCCTTCTTTATTTATTTTTTATAGTTTACTAATATAAAGACTCTACTTTCTACTGGTGAAGGAGAAAAAACCCTGAATATAAAAATAACACTTTACTTACATAATTACGAAAAAAAGGTAAAAATAGACATTTGGTCAAATAACAGGCACTTTACACTTTAGAATACCAAATTACACTAATAACGAGTGTTTTCTTGAAAGTAGAAGAGTTTTTTCTGAGTTGATTGATGTAAAAACATTGTTGATTGGAGCAAAACTGCAAAATCTATAAAGAAAAGAAAAAGTGGTTAATTTTTTATGTACAAAATCACTAAAAGTTTTGGTGTGACAGGAAGGCTATATCTATAGTAGTAATACTTATTAGATCTGGATGAAATTTTCCAGAAGTCATCTACAATGATCTTAAATGATGACAAAACCTTAGCAAATGATATTTAGTGACTATAAACTAAAAAAAAAAAGCTTAGTTTCAATGTAACCCTTAATGTGCGCAATTTACGTAAGAGAAAGCCATATTTAGAGTACTAATAATTGATGGATATGCATGAAATTTTGCAAAAGTAATCTACAATGGCCCTAGATGAGGGTAAAAATGTTAGAAATTATATTTAGTAAGTATAAACTGGTAAAAAAAATAATTCGTGAAACTTACCACGCGCGATGGCACTGGTCACAGATGTAGTTGACATGCGAGTTACATGCAGGTTTATGGCACTTTGCACACAGAAGCTTGGTCCTGGCATTAGAAGAGGAAGGGCAGAGAGGGCATCTGCCTCAAAAGTCACTGTAGAAGGCTCTTCTTCATCGCTACTCACGAAAAGGGCCTGCAAATACTCCTCCTCCGTCAGGCTTCTTTTTGCCATGCTGAAATCTGATAATAGAAAAAAAAAATGATAATTAGAAATTAGCCTCAAAATCACATTTTCGCTGCCCTCCGATCCAATATGGCGATTGGTACGGGTAGCTACACCATTCAGTGATATTTTCCGATAAACACAATAAAATTATTTCACTAAGTAATAATGCAGTAATGTAAAATGCAAAACTTTTGCAATTGCGTGACTTACCCGAGTAACGGTAGAGTGGTGTTAGATATGCACCATTTACAACTTTGGAGGGCGATAGCTGGTGAAGGTGGCGGAGCAGAGGTGACACACATGTTGATTCCACTGAGGCCGGTGAATGACTAACGGTCCCTGAAATACAAGCGAGATCATGCTAGGCGTCTATGCGCAGAAAAAAAAAAAAACGCGTTTTGCTCAGCAACTTGGTGCGGATCTGACACAACGCTACCTGTCCAGGGCTAGAAAGGATAGTGTCAGGTCTATTCTTCTGATAAATTACAAAACTTGTTCTGGCCATCACTAATAGAGTTCAATGAAATCGCTAGAAAGGGAATCAAGATCCGAACTGAAAAACGTGGTTAAGACCTTCACTTTAGGTTTAAGAAGGAAACAGGCAAGAACTAGTTTATCAGCAGAGTGGTTAACGAATGGAATAGACATAACCAAGTACTGTACTTGCCTCCGAAACAATTGATTGTTTTACATGTACTTAGTTACGAAACAATTTATTGTTTTAAGATAACTTAATGGATACGGATGACAGGTGATAAGGGACATGAAACTGCTTAGTGTAGGCCTTATGGTCTCTTGCAGTCTCCTCCATTCTTATGTTCTTATGTACACTTTCAATCAAAGACCATATCTTATGTGTTTTGATAAATGACTAACTCTGTCAGGATTCGAACCGTTGACTACGTGTTTACGAATCCAGGACGATATCGTTTTGCAAACAGTCTAAGGTTCAAATCCCAGCAAAGTCGGTCTTTTACTTTGTCGGATCGAGAGTGAATACATATATGCTTTGTTACTCGTACTCGGTGGTGATGATGGTGTGCTCGTGTGCTAATGTTGGTTAATGGAGTAGTTTTATCGCCATTAAGAAACAAAATATAGTTTTTTCAACTAGCAATATCTGCGAGAACTCAGCCAAGGAGCCGAGCATGGAACAGACTCCCGGGCGTTATTTCAAGCGAGCGTCGGGTAACATAGAGATGTTTGGGTTGACATTTTTGTAGGTTGCTGCATTGGGTACTAGCGTTAAAAATATGGATGGGCAAGGTTACAGAGTTGGTGAACGACAACGAATGCATAATTATACAGAAAAATGTTTTTGTGGGTCCGATTGTTTTGGAACGATACATTACAACGAACGATGTCTGAGAAAGGTTGTTAAGGGGTTGTCACACTTGGCTATTTTTCTTCCCACATCCTATCTACAACCTACATTTGAATAACTTGAATATAATTTCGTTTACAGAAATCTAGACTTCTCTGAGAACATCCATCAGTATGTCTAACATTCGTATAGGTTAATAATTTTCATTTATTACGATTCTGCTGTCTGTATAGTAAACTTTTAGTTTATCCTCCCTCCACCTGATTTGGTGATTCTTTACACAGCCCCTCACTGAGCTGTTTCTATTGGCTAAACTATATTCCGACACTTCCCCCCCTGACTCCCACGTAATCTACCCGAAAAAAACCCTGCAGGATGCCTACTTCTTGCTTAAGGGAATCAGCAAGGAGCCGAACTCCTCTGGACGACAAGTGCACCCTGTCCTTTGTATATAGATGATTCTTACCGTAAAAGCGATCCCAGTTGTCGACAAATGCCCATCCATTGGCCTTACAATATTTTGCCAGCCTGCAATTTATTGCAATAGCCCTGGAATGCCACATGCCTCCCACTCTACGCCTCGAAAGGATTCCACATACAACAGGAACACCTCCCTTATTCATAATCTTATCTAACGCAACCCGAAATCCCCACTCACTCCCCAACTTACCTATGTTATTCCCATCAGCGCTCAAACAAACAATTGGTTTCAAACCTTCCCCGACTATACACTCTTCAATCCTGTCTCTAACATCACCTATCCCCGCCACAGGGAAAGACACCTGGATCCTATGATTTTTTTTTTTTTTTTTTTTGTCGCAGAAGGCCCTATCTGAATACCACACCCGGCTATCTACAACTAAAATCTTACCTGTGGGCAGGGACCTAGCGATTGCCCTATCCTTCTTTTCTTGCATTTTCTTCGTTTCTTCTTGTAAACCCACGAGAGCTTGAAATGAGTTTCTGTATTCAAGCGGGTCTGGCGAGGGTTTTTTACCCTCTCTTCGTGTTTTGTTTATCACTTTTTTCCACCCAGGAACCAAACATGGTTTGTCATCCGTGTTTTGGGTCTTCGAGGGAAGAACTCGATTCTCCTCTTTAAGGTGTTCAATAGTTTTCTCCAAGGCAACAATTCTATTACGCAGATATTGTACCTCTTCGTCATCACTGAAGCACAACCACTTACCATCTTACTGTTTGAAGCAGCTACCCAAATTGACCTCACCTGAGTGACGCCTACTGCTCAACTGGTTTAGTTAGTCATGAGTATTTATGGTTTGGTTAATAATCCTGTTTCCTTTAGGAAGTTGTGGTGAGATGATAGAGATATTGTCCTCTCATCTCCCTATCACCTATTTTCTGGTGAGATAACTTTTGGGACCATCTTACTCGGTATATTTGATGGAACACTAAACATCTCTAAAGTGCTTTATGATCCACGCCGTCATTATTAGGGTACCCATATATCTTAAAGGAATTTCCCTGTTTGCCATTACATACATATATACGCACACACAGACATACATATATACATACATACATACACACATATACACATTCACATATCCATACATAAATATAGAATGTATATTGTCAGTGTATCATTGTATCACTGTTCACTCAATAACCGATTATTATTATTATTATCATTCTCATTATTGTTATTATTATTACATACGTACCCATATACATACATATATACATACATGTATACATAGACACATACAAACATTACATATGTGCATGCATACGTATGCACGACTCGGTGGCGCGGTTGGTAGAGTCTTCGACTGTCACTACAGCGTTCCGGGTTCGAATCCTACCTAGGGCTGAAATACTTTCAGTATCGCTGCGCTTCGAGTCGTTACTCCAACTCTCGTGGGCGGGGAGTTGGGTGTGTGTGTGCGTGTAAGGTCACAGCATTACCCATAGATCGGTCATACGAGCTTTGAGCTCTCTTCCAGGAGGGAAATGGCTGTCGATCACGAATACAACACGTGATCCAAAAAGACCATGGTGAACCACATACATACATATATATATACACATATGTATGCATATGCACACATGCATATATATATATATATATATATATATATATATATATATATTTATATATATATATAATATATATATATATGTATATATATGTATATATATATATGTATACATATATATATATATTTATATATATATATATATATAATATATGTATATATATGTATATATATATATGTATACATATATATATATGTATATATATATGTATATATATATATATATATATATATTACACATGCATACATGCATATTAGGGTGTTTCGTTTTAGGGATTAAAAAGGAAAATTCAAAATTTGTCATTTCGGTAGTCATCTATCGTTGCCTTTTGACATACTGAACGAAATTCTGGCATGAAAATTAATTTTAGATATTTCCTACCTACATCAAAATGAGTTTAAAATATGTATATATTGAGGATTTTCAACTTATTGTTTGCCTTTTGTTTGCCTTATTGTTTGCCTTTTGACCTACTGAGCGAAATTCTGGCTTAAAAATAATCTTAAATATTTTCTACCTACTTCAAAATGAGTTTGAAATAATATATATATATATATATATATATATATATATATATGTATATATACATATATATGTATATATATATATATTGAGGATTTTCAACTTATTTGGCATTATTTGCATCTTTCTATTTCAAATTTCAAGTTTATTGCCATAATACAAGTTTATGTATAAAATGTCAAATACGAAGAAAAGTTACAGTGACATGCAAAGTATACGCATATATATATATATATATATATATATATATATATATATATATATATACACTATATATGCATATACACATATATATGCAGACACACATACAAGCTTCGTATGCATAACAATGTATTACTTGAAAGTAGCCAAAGCCTTCATATCCTTCTTGCTGTAGTTTCTTTCCAGCAGTTGCCGGCTTGCAGATTGTGCTTTGATATAACCTTCTCGCTTTTTGTGACTATAAACATGACCCGCGGCTTCGGTAACCATTTTAACACTTCTTTCAACACTTGGTGTATGTGAAGGTCATTTTGGTAACTGCAGTGGTGTGCATTTGAAGCTTTTCAAATCCTTACTAGTTAAAGATGTTGTCAATGGTGGTTCCAAGACTTCACAATTGAAGTCATACAAGTTAGACAGTTTGATAGCTTCAACATTTAAATGAACGCTTTCTTTGAATAAATGAGCAGTCTCCCAACTGGTCATCTTCAAATGGGGCACCTCTAATTTTTAGGATGATTTCTATAGCTTCAGCACGAAGTTTTGCACACTGGCTGGAAAGCATGGCTTGCAGCACTGCCTCTGAACGAGCATACCAAACGGTTCTCTTCATCACAGGTAATACAATGTCTCTCACTAATTTGCTTTGTGTTCTCACAAGCTGCAATTGAAACAACAGGTGATTGGGACCATCGACCCACTTGGGATTGAGCTTTACATTAAACCAGTTGGGAAGATAAACACCAATAATATAATTAACAATTAACCTCAAGTTCTCCAGTACTTGTCCTTTCAATTCGTGTTTTGAAATCCAGATCCTGCAGAAGCGCAGAGCTGTAATTAACCAATGCTGTGACTGACAGGTCCAATTTCCAACAGAGCCAGTGACTTTGGTACTTCTCCTGACCTTATTGCTTGAGCAATACAATAAGCGTAGGATTGATCTGTGCTGAGGTCTGACAGCTTTTTCTGGTAACACTGGAATGGGAGGATCACATCAACTTTCAGAAACATTTGATATATTTTTAGGTGCGTTGCTTCATCTAGTATGTTACCAAGGGTACTTTACCACTTATTGTGGCTTTTTGTAGGGTCATCAAGTTCTTGGATGAAGTGACGAAGGGGCAGTTCGCCTGTATGTAAATCACACACCAGCCATAAAAGCCTTCTTCCCAGTTTTTCTCTAAATTATTCATTACACCCCCATTCCAGCCAGTGTTAACCGAAGTTGAATCTCCACCAATACCCTGCAGTGAATTTTCTAGGCCTCTCTCCTGAAGCCAGCATAATATATTATCAACTATTGTCTCAGCATACTTTTTTCCTTCCTCTTCAGTTTCAGGCGTAAAGTGAAACAAAAACCAACCGCCAGGCTCAGAACAGACAGCGTAGTGTTCTTTGATTAGACCTGGAAAATTTTTGTTTACTCCCTCTACTTCTAGCATAACTTTGGTTTCATCCATTCTTCCATTGAACAAAAGACAGGAGAGTCCTTCTTCTTTCATTTTTTTTGTTGATCAGATATTTCATTCATTATTTTTTGTTGTGCTCTTCTAATTTTATTATGATCGATAAGTAAGGATGAATCTTCTTGGGTGATGAGGCCTGCATCTATCCAAGCGGCAGATGCAATTTCCGCAGCCTCACGGAGTCCAGTATGGTGTCGAATACTAGCTAATGCAATGCTCGAAATATCTCTTGTGTTGTATTTCCTTTTTTTTGGTAAAGCCTCAGAAGTCACTTTACAACTATCATCTGACGTTACTTTATTTTGTTCAGAAGAATCATCAAACAACTGAAAAAGATCATGGCAATGCTGTTCTTCTCTTTGCATTATATCTTTACTCTTCATTCTCTTCTTTCCTCTGTCTGATAAGTTCTTTCCTTCTTACAGAAGTAATCTGTCTATTCCCTTCTGCATAATCTATTGAGCTCATTTACATACTGCTTTGGCCTTCTGCTTTCGTTCTCTGTGACCTGATGAAGTCTAGCTCTAAAACAGGTATTTTCTTTTCACGAGGGCAACAGCAGTCAATGTGCGAATTATTTTTTCTCCTATTAGGAGAACAATCTGTTTTTGAACACAGAATTATAGAACACTTGCAGTTGAAAATATCAAACAGTTTATCAAGTGAGTGGAGAAGTGCATTTTTCTTTGCCAAGTTTCCTTTGCCAAGAGATACTTTAACTGTTCTTTCCCACAATCCTTTAAGTTTTAACTTAATTGTTCGACTCTGGATGATCACTGAGGGTTTGAATAAGGTATTAGCTGTTGTCCATTGGTGGAAATGGGGTATGATATCACTGATGAGCTCCTTATCCGTATAGTTCCTTCTGTGTTTGAGATTTTGTTCTCGAAGGAGTAACCCAAACCTTAAAATACTTCTCACTGATGGAAGCTCTGACACTGGAAGCTCTTTCCCTTTACCAATTATCAGACTCAAATGGGGTGATAGTTGACCTCTGGTCTTCCGTTTTAACATCTTGAGAATATCTGAAAACAAAAGATATCCTTTCAAGTAAATAAAATATATATATATCTTTAAATATTAAAAGATGCATTGTAAAATATGAAACTATGTTTATATAAGTAAATCAATATTCACATTATAAAACAGGAATATGAATTAATACATATACTTTAACTGACTTCAATTTCTATGATAAATTAAAGAAAAGAAGAAATCTGGGCTGATACAACTTCGTTTAAAAATTGCTAAATGGAATAGCGTTACCGCGTGATTCACTGTGTAATACTTACATTGATATATTTACATGTATGCTTCTCTTGTTAAATTTCTGTAGGAACATTGCGAGAAAACCACCAACTCTGGCTTCTAGTTGGAAACTGAGCTCGCGCGGTTGGCCGGTTGGGAGACGTGCTGGGACGCCGAGTAAAAGTTAAAGCATGATTGAAACTGATAACCTATTCTGTTCATGTTCTTTCACGTATGTTGTATAGTAGCTATAGAAACAAAAGACAATTTATACTAATTTGCATTTATTTTCTATTAAAAGAACATAATAATGAAAATTTAGGATGAAATTGATGCAGGAGAGTTATTCTAATCCACTTTGTCGTACATATATCACATTTGTGAGTGAAAAGGCACAATACTTTCATTGCCAAATTTTACTTTTCGCATTTTGTGAAAATCGACATACCCTAATATATATATATATATATATATATATATATATATATATGTATATATATATGAATATATAGATATATACATATACATGATATATATATATGTATATATATATATATGAATATATATATATATATATATGTATATATATGTGTATATATATATGTATATATACATATATACATATGTATATATATATATACATGTATATATATATATATGTATATATATACATGTGTATATATATATGTATATATATGTATATATATATATATATATATATATATATATATACACACACGTGGGAACGTATTTGTTTGTACGTACAAATATGTCGAAATATTTTTTTTCTTTTTTCGAAAGTTTTGTCTCGGCTCTTGAATTCAGCTCCTCAAAAATTGCATTTCCTTAATATGTAATACATATTTGTATACATTCATCATCCTTTAATAAACTGGATTGACTATATAATGCGTACCTTAGGGATATGTTATTTCAAGGTAATACTGATGATTAAGTATAATTTCATATACAACTGCATGTTGATTCACCGAAAGAGAAAGAACCCACACAGCTTATGGATGTTGAACGTGCCCTACCTCATGTCTTAAGACGACCGCTTGAGGGCGAAAAAAAGAGAAGACCTCGATGATGATGGCGCAGTCTAAAACAATCTCCCGCGACATAAAAACAAAGCAATAATGACATGAGCGTGATACAGCGTCATTACGAAAAGCGTAGATCCTCGCAGC
>NC_134784.1:11991938-11994438 GCF_046742065.1 Oratosquilla oratoria
TGAAATCATTTCAGTATCGTTGCGCTTCGAGTCGTTACTCTTCGAGTCCAACACGTGATCCAAAGACCAAGGTGGATCACACACACATACACACACACAAAGACACACGTGCTCACATGCACAGAGGGAAGGAGAAACAGAAAGAGGGACACACACACACACACACACACACACATAAACCATCATTTTTACACAAACACGCACACACACACACACACACACACACACACACACACACACACACACACACACACACACACACACACACACACACACACAACTGGTGGAGCAGTTGGTAGAGTCCCAGACTGTCAGTATGGCGGTACCGGCGGTACCTGGTTCGAATCCTGCCCTGGGCTGAAATTATTTCAGTATCGCTACGCTTCGAGTCGTTACTCCAACTCTCGTGGGCGGGGAATTGGGTGTGTGTGTGTGCGTCTAAGGTCATAGCATTACCCATAGATCAGTCATACGAGCTCTGAGCTCTCTTCCAGGAGGGAAATAGCTGTTGATCACGAGTCCAACACGTGATCCAAAGACCAAGGTGAGGTGAATCACACACACACACACACACACACACACACACACACACACACACACACACACACACACACACACACACACACACACACACACACACACACACACACACACACACACACGCAGACACACAAACACGTGAGTGAACGCCTTTAGTTTTATATGAAGAGGAGTACATATACTGTAGGTCTTTGCGAATTTTATTGAACAACAAGCCCACCGGCTGCGCCGGCCCGGCTACGCCGGGGGCCTTGGCCTGCGGCGCTGCGCCTTAGGCGCGGGCGCTGCGCGCCCTGGGCTACGCCCCTTTTTTGGAAAATAAAATATCAAAATCATATTGCTTTTTATTTCTTGTCAACATCTAGCTGTTCTCGCAAGTCCTTCGAGTTCTTCTTCTTCGAGTTCTTCTTCTTCGAGTTCTTCTTCTTCTTCGAGTTCTTCGAGTTCTTCTTCGAGTTCTTCTTCGAGTTCTTCGAGTTCTTCTTCGAGTTCTTCGAGTTCTTCTTCGAGTTCTTCGAGTTCTTTTTCGAGTTCTTCGAGTTCTTTTTCGAGTTCTTCGAGTTCTTCTTCGAGTTCTTCGAGTTCTTCTTCGAGTTCTTCTTCGAGTTCTTCTTCGAGTTCTTCGAGTTCTTCTTCGAGTTCTTCTTCGAGTTCTTCGAGTTCTTCTTCGAGTTCTTCTTCTTTGAGTTCTCCTTCTTCTTCGAGTTCTTCTTCTTCGAGTTCTTCTTCGAGTTCTTCTCTTTCGAGTTCTTCGAGTTCTTCTTTTTCGAGTTCTTCGAGTTCTTCTTTTTCGAGTTCTTCGAGTTCTTCTTTTTCGAGTTCTTCGAGTTCTTCGAGTTCTTCTTCTTCGAGTTTTTCGATTTCTTCTTCGAGTTCTACTTCTTCTTCTTCGAGTTCTTCGAGTTCTTCTTCTTCCTCTTCTTCGAGTTCTTCGAGTTCTTCTTCGAGTTCTTCTTCTTCTTCTTCTTCTTCTTCTTCTTCTTCTTCTTCTTCTTCGAGTTCTTCCTCTTCTTCTTCGATTTCTTCGAGTTCTTCTTCTTCGAGTTCTTCTTCTTCACCGTAGTTGGCGGTGTTACCGATTTACCACCAAACGCGAAGGGTCAGTTTAATTTTTACTTATATAGATAGTATGGGAATGTATTTTTGTATTTTGTGCGTAGACATTTATTCATTTATATATCTATATATCTTCGTATTAAGTAATTTATTTATGTGTTTGTATGTTTGGTTATTTATTAATTAATTTACTTATATATCTTTTTTATTTGTTTGGAATTAAATTCGTGTTGCCTACACTTGCATCTTTATTACATATTAATGGTTTGATATACATTAGAAAATTAGTTTGAATATATATGAGCTTATAGATCATTGGGAAATCAGTCCGCCTCTTATTATGTTGGTGTACTGTATATACTACTTATCAAAATAGTATCTTTAGTTCTTTTGCTCCTCAGGGGATGTCTCTCGGTCCAATGAAAGAGTTTGGAGGCAGACATAACAAGCGAACAACAGTGAAAGTCAAGGAACAATATGGGTTTAGGTTGTTTATTCTTCATACCTCGGTGTTTAGTTCTTCAAAGAGGGTGAATAGGGGTCAGTTCATATCTCGGTTTGAACTTGTGTCGCCATCCTGTGGCCATCGTGCACCTTTTTTTACTCGATGATCAGCAGTTGGTTGGACGGTTTTGGAAGCGTCGAGGAAGTCTTCGGGGAAGGAGGAGAAGGAGCGGAGATTGTGATCAGGGAATTCTCTTCAAGCCCTCTCAATGAATACTTCGAGTAGGACAGCGATTGGGATCTGCATCTTTTGGATGGGTTTACAGAGCATTTGCAAGATCGACTGGAGAGGCAGTGGCCATTAAGTGCCAACTGGAAGATGTCTGCTCTGAGGCAGTCGAAACAGAAATTAAAGCCCTCAGAACCATCGACAGACACTCAAATGTTGTCTGTTTGCATG